>NC_056733.1:1486569759-1486602259 GCF_019279795.1 Protopterus annectens | reverse complement strand
ACATAGAAACACATCAGGATGTTTAGCAGTATCATAAAATACAAACAAACTGGTTAACAGACAGACCTTACATACATACATGTTTACATCTCAACACCGTACTACAAAATGGCAGTCAGACTTGCACATGCTCAGTATTTATACACTTGTGCAAGCCCTTGGATAGTTTCTTAAAGGTACATACACAAACATTGATCTACATCCTTCCTATTAAAAACATTCCCCTTTGTAAAAGCAATATTAGAGTTAGACATGCATTACTTTAGACAGAAATAAAACACAGTGGTCATGTCCAAGTTGCCATATATATGTTACATGGTTTAGAGATATGACCAAATCTCATAACATAACAATCTGGACTAAAATTAGCAACAGCTGCAGTCTTCGGTGAACAACTCATATCAGGAACTTCTGGATTTGTCACAGGAATTGGAATATTCTCTGGAACTTCTTCTGGAATTGAAACACCGGACAACTAACTCTGAGATAAAGAGTCTTTCTCACAGGCTATGTGCTGTGGTATAGGCTCAGACACTGGTCTCAAATGTTTCCGATTCCACCTAAAGTCTGCTCCTTGTGATTCCACAATGTATGATCTCGGCTCTAGCCAAATACTTTTCATGACACCAATACAATCATAACTTTTGGACGTTTGCATCCTCACCACTTCTCCTTCTCATAATGGATTGAGCAGTTTGCTGGTCTTATCGTATTAGGACTTGTAGGTTAAATGCTTCTTCAACAGATTGGTTTTCACTGACCTGTTGTTCTTAACACATGGAACCAACAATTGACTACTGATTGGTAATGCTGTTCCGGTTTGTCTCGACAGAAGTCTCTGGACAGGTGAACCAGGATGTTTATCACAAGGAATGTTTCTGAGATTCAAGAGATTCAGGAAAACATCACTATTATCATGTTTTGACTTCTCTAGTAATTGTTTTGCACTTTGAACTGCACATTCTGCCAAACCATTTGAAAGTGGGTACTCAGTGCTACTTGTGACATGAGTAAGGTCCCATTCTTCGGCAAATCTTTTGAACTGTTGGCTTGTAAACTGTATGCCATTGTCAGAAATAACTTTGTGTGGACTACTGTGTACTGCAAAATGATGCTTCATCTTAGTAATGACAGTACTGGATGCAGGGTTTGGAAGTAAGTCAATCTTGAACCAACTGGAGTAAAAGTCTGCTAACACAAAATAATGTTGATCATTCCACTTGAAGATGTCGGTGACTACTGTCGACCAAGGTAGTTCAGGAATCTGGTTTAGCTGAAGTGGTTCCTTCTGTTGATGTGGCTTAGTATTATTACACATGGAACACGATAAAAGTGCTCTCTCAATGTCTTGTGACATAGAAGGCCAAAATACTAGCCCTCTCACCCTTCTTTTGGTAGAGTCAGTTCCTGGGTGACCATGATGCAAGACAGTAATATACTCTTGCTGCAAGAACTTTAGAATGATTAATTTTGGACCTTTCGTAAAGATACCATTGTCAGACAAAATCTCATCTCTGTATGAAAAATAAGGTTACACTTCTTGAGGTAAACTAGATTGCTTTGATGGCCATCCTTGATTGATAAAGTGGTTAAGCCTTTGTAACACTGGATCTATGGCAGTGTGATCTTTCAGCTCATGAAGATGTGTGGAAGAAAAAATTCTCATTCCCATGACTTCAAAATCAAGGTTATCATTCTCGTGCTGTGCTGTGGTGTTTCTGGGTGATCTGAATAATGTACCAGCAATATAAAGACATTTGAATTTCTTGTAGACAAGAGTGAAATTATACGTTTGCAATCTCAGCATCATGCGCTGCAGTCTGGCTGCAGCTGATTGCATAGGCTTTCTCAAGATAGTGACTAGAGGTTGGTGGTGTGTTTCAGTCTGGATTGGTCTGCCATAAACATAATCATGGAACTTTGGACATGCAAACACAATTGCCAAAAGCTCTTTCTCGATCTGGGCATACTGCATCTCAGTTTGGGTAAGAGTTCTCGATGCATAGGCAATAGGTTGATCCTCTTGTAGAATGACTGCACCAAGACCAAATTTTGAAGCACTACAAGAAAAGTGTAACTGGCTTGTGAACATCATAGCATCTGAAAGTTGGTGGACTGTTCTCTGTTTCAGGACATCAAGTGCTACTTGGTGCTGCTCTAACCAAGACCGTATTACATTATATGTGTCAGCTCTCTAAGCAATGCTGAAAGTTGTCTCAAGTCTGGAATGTGCTTGTCAAGATAGTTAACCATGCCAAGAAAATGTTGCAGGGCTTGGACATTGTCTGGAGCTGGCATCTTGAGAATGGCTGATTGCTTAGAAGGGTCTGGTCATAGGCCTGTACTAGTAAATAAATGACCAACATAAGTAACTTCTTGTAGCCTGAATTTGCATTTCTGTGGATTGAGCTTGAGATTCACTTGATGTGCTCTTTCCAGAACTCTTCTGAGGTTTCTGTCATGTTCTGCTTCACCATTACCTCCTACCAGTATGTTGTCTACTGTAATAGTACAAGGATACTCAGAAAAAAGTTGCTCCATTGCACATTGAAAGACGTCATTTGCAGAATTTATCCGAAATGGCATTCTCAAAAATCCTTACCTGACAAACAGAGTACTGAATGTAGAAAGCAATGAGGATTTTTTGTCAAGTTAAATCTACCAAAATGAACTCTTTGTATCTAAGACAGAAAAAACAGTGGCATTTGACATCAAGGCTGTGACATCTTCGACTGTGAGCATAGGATTATGAGACATTTTTAGTGCTTTGTTCAAATCCCATGGATCAGTACATATTCTGATGTCACCTGAGCTTCTCTTATGAGCTACCACCATGGAAGATACCCATTCAGTTGGTGTTGCAACTGGACAAATCACATCTTATCACGATTTTATCTAGCTTGGCTTTGACTCTGTCCTGCATGGCTATTGGAACTTTTCATGCTGGCCTGATAACTGGACTGACATCTGGGTCTAACTTCACAGAGTACACAACTGGAAGTTTTCCTAACTTGTCTTCAAAAAGATCAGCATAGGTAGAAAAAATGTACTGGGCGAAAGTAGAGAAGTTGTCTTTCAAGCTAACTTGGTGGACTTCCTTATTAAATGAAATGTCTCTGAATCCTAATAATGACTGGATGTGCCTCTTGACCACATAGGATAATAATTCATAACATCTTACAGCAGAGTAACATGAAAGCACTACTAAGCCTTCAGTCTGAATTTCTTCACCACCATAAGCAAAAAGCTTCACAGACTTTGTCAAATCAAGCTTTTCATCATGACACACTCTAGAAAATGTTTCCGCTGACATAACATTGCACTTGGAACCTGTATCAACTTTGAGCTCTATGGGTTTCCCATTTATCTGAAGAGTACAAAATACTTCATTCGTTGCCCTTAAATCTACTGCATTAACTGTTTCATGAAGCACTGACACACCATCAACGTAAAGAGTAGGGTTGCAGCTTTCTAATTGCTCAACTAATTTCTTAAAATGTTCCCTTTAATAAAAGAATGTGGGCCATTTGCTTTACAAAACCTTTTGAAACGGTTCTACGTATTGCATTTGTGGCATTGCTGACCAAAATCTAAACATTTCTCCCTTTTAGATTAATGATTTCCACCACAATTATGACAGCTGGCAATGAAAGTAGGTTGGGGCACATACTTTGAGTTTGCTGACTCACTTTTATGCTTCCTGAGACTGTGCGAACTCTGGAATTTGCTGGAAAGTTCTGGGGTTTACCAGTGAGTGCTGCAGGGGCTACAGTTGCTGCCATGTGCTTGTACCTATTTCTTTTATCTACATGCTACACACTATCAATATGAGCTTTATCATTGTGCCTTCTAGAGCTTTTCTCATTTTTAAGAATATGTGTGTTCTTTTCTGTGAGCTCATATATCTGACAAATCTCAATGGCTTTATTCAAAGTTAAATCACTGTCACAAATCAAAATCTTTCTCACAGCATCATCTTTAATACCACACATATGTCTGTATTTTATCATCTCATCCCTTAAATCACCAAATCTGCATGTTTTAGCCTTATTTCTCAAGTCAGTTATGTATGCTGCAAAAGTTTCAGCAGGTTTTTGATCCCTTGTGTACATTTGTCTGTGGGTTACACCTTTCTCTAAATTTATGTTTTAAGCACTCAGGGTCATCCCTTGACTCAGTCGGTACAACAATATGATGTCTTTCCCCTCTCCTGTATAGATAGCAAGTGCATACACAAATGAACGTTCCCTTTCAATGGCTTATGATCCAGATAAATTAAGCAAAATAAATGCCTTTGTATAGTCATCTTTATCAGAAAATGCAGCCTTTATGAAAATGTCGTACTCTTGCTCAATCACTCTCCAGTTTTCAGCAATATTGCTGTCAAACACAAGTGCACTGGGTTTTCGAAAACCATCTGCCATGCCCACAAAGTATCTGTTTGTGCATACACTGAAAATATGGCCCTTGCAATTATGTATGAACAAGCTGTGCTGTGAGCTTGTAATAACATTCAAATGCACAATAAACCCTTTGAAATACTGTACTTTGTGAAATATGCTCTGTAATGGCTGTATCTTGTGAAATAACTTTACTGTAATACTGCACAAACATGCAAACACTTTATACACTTCTGATAACTCTGATATCTCTGATATCTCTGACTAATATGAAAAATATGTGCTTAGTGAAAATGCAGTTGTTTCCTCTTATTTTATTTGTTTTATGCAATTCTGACTTTATTTCAAACATTTGCCATAACAATTAGAATATTTTTGTCAATATCTTATGTATCAGTTTATGCAAATATCGTTTAGAGTGTTCTGCATGCCTTGTTTCATATTTCGCATATAAGAAATAGTGCTGTGCAAGTTTTAACATCTGAAATTCATTTTTGACCTGTTTTGCAAAGTATACATGCTGTAGGGATGATTCACTCCTGTATATTCCTCCAGTTCCAACCAAGTGCACCTCAAACTGAAGAATTTAGATTCCATGGCTTCAAGCACTTTTAGACATGCTGCTTCTGACACCAAGCCCTTTAGACATCCCACTTCTGACACCATGTCACTCATCCCTTTCTAACATAGATGACAAGCAGGTGGGATACTTTGTTTAGCTGCTTTATTACATAGAAACATATCAGGATGGATAGCAGTATCATAAAATATAAACAAACTGGTTAATAGACAGACCTTACATACATACAGTACATGCTTAGATCTCAACAGCTTACTACTAAATGGAAGTCAGACTTGCATGTGCTCGGTATTTATAAACTTGTGCAAGCCCTTGGATAGCTTCTTAAAGGTACATACACACACATTGGTTTCATACATGGACTTATACAATAGATAAATTATCCCATTCCTAAATGTTTGACCCAACACCCAAAATTGTGCAGATCATGGTAATAGGCCATTCCTTAAAGAGTCTTCAATCATCTATCCATCCATCCATCCACCATATGTTAGCCTGATAAGCCTTACATCTGCAGATCAACTGCTATATTTAATTGAGAAATAAATGAGATCATATTAGCTATTTCAAAGTGCCAGGGACTGAACACTTAAAGGAACTCCCATAACATGGTGGAACTGGAAAAATGTTATGGGCAGGATTCATTAGCAGCTACATTAAGTGCAGCCATTGTGTACATGGAACAGGATGTCACCCACACTATATCACACTATTATTCAATCAAACAAAGGCAAACAGCAGAATATACTAATGAAAGCATAAGTCGGCAACTTATATGCTAATTAACCAATCTAACATGGTAGAGCTGTTCAGGAAGCTAAAAAGTGATCATGTACACTCAGTATAGCCATTTGTCTTGAAATCCAAAACTCTTTGGATTACAGCCACAATTACACTTATAAAAAAAAGATGTTTGTAGTTGCTACTGCCATGTATGTGCAACAGACTTTCATTAATGTTGCTGTTACTGTTGCCAGTCTTTTGTCAAAAAGAAGGCCTTTTATAACCTGTTTGACTTAGTATGGACTGGATGACACAGAAAATTGCACAGCAAAACAGTGTAGACTGGTAAACAGTATAGTAAATATGCCACCTATTCCACCCTCAATTGAGGCCCAAGGTATGTGTGGAACCTATCTGAAAAAAATAGCTAACTGCTTAGTCCCATATGCAAGTAGTTATATGTCCTTAAAATGACACATCTGTTCTGTGTACAGTTATGACAGTAATTCTGTATGACTGTTCTGTCTGCAGTATCCAGCTATGCACTTTGCACAATAATGTGTGTGCATCAAGCAATTCACTTTCCACACATATATGGAACCATAACTGCATTAAAAATGTACAAAGGCCAGTGCACACTCACCCATCACTGGTATGGGGTGGCAGTGGGGGAAAATACATGAGGGCAAGCCTAACATCAAAGAAGTTGAATTATTGAATTGTATTGCCTACTTGAAAGTTCTGCAATGGTGTTGTCCTCCATGTCAGAACCTACATCTATGATTTTGTGTGAATCCTCTGCTAAGAAGCTAAGAAATGGCATTCCTCATTTAACTACACGTATTTAGTGGCATTTTGTAGCTGTAGTGCTGTGTGACTTGATGTTCTCTGCCTGACCAATCATTGCCTGAATGTGATTTTGGATTAGAGTTATTCATTTAACATTTGGCTACTTCCATTTGTTTATCTTTACTCTTATATTGCATTTCTCAACTCAGTACTGGCATAACCAGTCAGGAGGAGAAGGAAACCACACTCACTACAATTCCAGTCTCACACAGACCTACCACGACAGCAAACCAAACACATAATCACACAAAAACATACTCGGAGGCTCTAAATAAAGATTTGCCTAAGCAGCAGAGACCTCCAAAGCAGACACCCAAGCAACCGCTACCCCAAAACAAAACACGTGCAACACATATCTCACAAGCCAGTGTGCCGAACAGTCACAGCCCTTAAGACTAAACAACACACCTGATACACTTGTAATAGGTGACTCTATCGTCAGGCACACTGACGTCCCGCTCACCAGGCTGAACAAGGAGAGGGTCATGGTGAGCAGCCTGTCGGGCGCTAGGATCCGCCACATAACAGAAGCACTCAGGTCACTCCAAGGCAAGTACAAATATGACTCAGTCATTGTCCATGCTGGTGTGAATGACCTGAGACGTACCTCCCTGGACTACATGAAAAGAGACATAGAGGAGCTCTCTGAACATGTAGCCCAGGCCGGTATGACCCTGACCTTGAGTAGCATCTTACCCTCACCAAGAATGATGCCACAATATGAAGACAAGATGATCAATTTCAACAATTGGCTTAAGTACTGGTGTCATTCAAAGGGGATCCAATGCCTGTCAGCTTGGCATGATATGTTCGACAAGCCACGATGCTTCACTAGGGACGGCTTGCACCTGTCACCCCTGGGCTTTCAGATATTGGCAAAGGCTCTTGCTACCCCCATAGTGCCTTTTTTAGGCAAGGCTCAAAAGACAAACCCACCTCCATAAGTATCACAAGGGATAAGAAACTAAGAGTAATGCTACTCAACGCCAGAAGTCTAAACCTCAAGATGCATGCACTCGAAACTCTCCTTAGCATGGAGAACATTGATATCTGTGCAGTAACAGAAACCTGGTTCAGGGCTCCCGAGAGCACCCCAGCACTACCAGGTTATACCTCATACCATGCTTTTCGCCCCAAAACTTGGACCGAACCACAAAAGGAGGGGGAGTATCGATATTCATCAAAGATACCCACACCTCCAGGTTGGTGGCAAAGTACGAAGCATCAGAGACTATCCATGTGCAACGAACAGTGGGTAAAACTGCCTTCCAGTTTATAGCCTGCTACAGACCACCCTCCCAAACGCAGGAACCCCACTCGGCCTTCCTGAGAACACTGGAAAATATGAAGGTCTCTCCAAACACCATTATATTGGGTGACTTCAACTACCCAAACATAGACTGGAAGCATTACTCTAGCTCCAACACCCTAGCCCAAAGGTTCCTAGAATTTATAAACTCAAATGCTATGGAACAACTTGTTACCACTCCCACAAGAGGGGAAAACATATTGGACCTGATCATCACCAACATGGGGACTCTATGCTCCAGACCAGAAGTGTATCCCTCACTGGTAAGATCAGACCATAAACTAATCTCACTGGATATTCACATCCCAACCCCACGCCCTGCCCAGGAAACCACAGTGAAAAACTTCTCTAAAGCAAATTTCACACTCCTCAAAACTGAGGTGGAATCCTTCAAAGCCCCGGCCTGTGGAAAATACGGCCAGACCGCAGAATCCTTTATAAACGCATTCTATGAACACCTTCAGGAATGCATGGATCATGTGATCCCAAATAAAACCAAGACCCAATCCTCCAAAGGCAGACATCCTGTCTGGTGGACCCCAGCCATAAACAAACTATACAATAGAAGGAAGAAGCTACTAAATGATAGAGCAAAATCCCAAAAAGGGAAGGCATCACTGATCAGTATTAGCAAAAAACTACGGGCACTCATAAAATTGTCTAAGGCCAGCTTTGAGAGAAAAATTGCACAGGACACTAAGGATAATCACAAGGCTTTCTTTAGTTATGTTAGGAACCTGGGTGGTAATTCCCAGATATGCTCAGAATTAGTCCTAAATGACAAAAAATACACCGAACCCACAGACATTGCCAACATCCTAGCTGACAGGTTCAGCGCAAACTTCTCACCCCCCTCCCCACCAAAAGGGCAAATATCTATCCCAGCAGAGTGCTGCCCCCTGACATCTCAGATGCTCAGGTAAGAGCCGCCATCTCCAAAGCAAAAAACACAGCATCAATGGGACCAGACGGTGTCCCGGGCTGCGTCCTACATGAACTCCAAGAAGAGCTAAACCCAAACATAAAACTAGTGTTCAATCTCAGCCTTACTACAGGATATGTGCCCAAAGAGTGGCGTACAGCAACAGTGGGCCCTCTCCATAAAGGTGGTGCCTCAATGGATCCTGGAAACTATCGCCCCATAAGCCTGACTAGCTTGGTCTGCAAAGCTATGGAAAGGATCATCTTGGACCTCATAAATAAAGATATTGGGGACCTACAGACACTGGATCCTACCCAGTTCGGCTTTGTTAAGGGCAGATCCTGCCTCTTAAACCTTGTTGATTTCTTTGAAACAGTCACCAAGGCCATTGACGAGGGGAAGGTGGTCCACACAGCCTACCTGGACCTCGAAAAAGCCTTCGATACAATACCCCACTCGGGCATTATAGATAAGCTCACCAGCTTAAATATAAACCCCTATGTCACTAGATGGATTGCAAACTGGCTCAAGGACAGAACCCACATGGTTAGAATTGCTGGAGCCATGTCAGACTCCAAACCAGTTACAAGTGGTGTCCCACAAGGCTCAGTCCTGGGACCTCTCTTGTTCGGTATATATTTCTCGGAGGTACAGGCCAACACGGAAGGACTGTGGCTGACCAAGTTCGCAGATGACTGCAAACTGGTAACCATAACCGACTCTCCAGCCAACACAAGCATCCTCCAAAAGGGCCTCATAGAAACAGACAACTGGTGCCAGAGCCATGGCCTCAAGCTAAATGCCAAAAAGTGTATAGTCATCCCCTTTGGCAAAAACAAAGTGTCCACAAATTACCACATAGGTGGTAATCCATTAAGTACAGAAGAAGTAATTAGGGACCTGGAGACCCAAGTTGATAGCAATCTCTCATTTGACAACCACGTGGCCAAAGTGGTTAGAAAAACATTTTATATAGCCCACCTAATCATGAAGGGATTCACATCTAGATCAGGGGAGGTCATCGTGCCTCTTTACTCATCCCTCATCAGGCCCATAATTGAGTACAATGCTCCTTTTGAGATGTACCTAACCAGACACCTGCAGCAACTGGAAAGACCCCAAAAGTACCTCACCAAGAGGATCAAAGGGCTCAAACAGATGTCATATGCTGCCTGGTTAAAGAAACTCCAGCTCTACTCAGTGGCATACCACCTGTTCAGAGGCGATCTGTGCCTGACGTATAAAACCATGTCCAACCCAGAATTAATGGACATGCTGCACCTCAGAAAATCCAAATCCCATCGAGCTACGTGCTCGAGAGACTTGAACCTCAGCACTGAAATAAATAGGACATGCTGGAGGGACAGATTCATAACCCAGAGGCTCCCTTCACTCTGGAATAAAATCCCAGTCCAGGTTAGGCAGAGTCCCTCATTGACTCTCTTCAAGAGGAATCTTGATGAGTGGATGGGAGATCGTAGGATTACCCCGGGTATCACTTCTGTGTCACTGTTAGACAGAGGCACAGTATACTAACCTCGAAAAAGGGCATAGCAAAATAAATTTAAAATGGGTGGCGAAAGCCAAACACATTCTGTATAGGCTTATAAATGCCCTAGGGCAGATAGCCTGGTATGAACCTATGAACCTATGAACCTATTTTGTTTTCCTTTGGCTTTTTGTTGTTTTTGGAGTTTTAAGAGGTCTTGGCTAGGGTCAACCGGAAAAGAATTCTTTTGCAAACAGTAAATAAAATCCAGAAAATTGGTGGGAGAAGCTGAGGAATAGCATTCTTCATTTAACTACAAGTATTTAGTGGTATCTTTATTTAGCTGTAGCTCTGTGTAACTTGGTGTTCTCTGCCTGACTATTGCTGATCTCTGTCTCCATTTGCTTTTTCCACTCACCCACCCTAATCCTGATGTGCTTTTAAACTTGGTGGCTTTTGAGTTGCCTACCCATACTATAAATCTAACTTTGGATGCTCCTTCTGGTCTCATCTCATCAGCTCATTTTATTGACTGCTGAGAGATCAAGTGGGAAAGCCCCCCTCCAACTTAATCTGTTAAACCTGAACTATATTCTGTTTCCTACTTTCCCACTTACTAAAAAATGCACTTTATTCAGCTTCTTTTGCTGTATTTGTGCTTATTCCTACTTTATTCATTTTTTGCTGTTCAGTTGCAGTTAATCTGCTGCATTTATTACTGCTTGTTTTAGCCCGACTGCATTGTAACTATTATTCTAAGTCCCAAATATAAGAAGATTCTAGTGTGAAAATATACTTATAACCCCAAAAAATGCACTGCAGGAGGTAAAACAAGTCACCAGACATCCAACCGTTAAAAAACAAAGTTTATTGAGTACACTAGTAACAAAGGCAAAACACTTAATGAATCACCGCGTTTTTCATCTATTCCATACAGACTTCATCAGACAAACGTTAAAATTCCAAACATCCCTATATATACTACCCTTAACATTTGAAATATCCAATAAAATCTGAATATTATTAAGCTCATTAATATATAAAATATACCTCACAATTACTGACACCAAGGCTTAAGCCTTGTTATTCTCAAGGAATTCAAAACTTTTTTCTTTCTTTTTTCCTTCTTGGTACTGAATAACATCATTTGATCATTTGAATTATAAATCCAACCAACTTGAAGAAATAAATACTTAAAAATGATTATGTATAACAAAATCTCAAATGTAAACATATCTCCGTATTGATCCAGCACTGTTTATACCACACTCCATAGCCAATAGTACCCCCAAGTGGAAAAATTGTACAAATACAAGCATACATTTCATTTCTAACCAAGCATGTACTACATTATGACAGAAGTTATATAAATATTAACAACATATAATATATTTAAATGTATATATATATATATATATATATATATATATATATATATATATATATATATATATATAATTTGATGTGGATATAGTACAATTATAAATATAAAAATAAAAATAAATATATATATATATCTCATAAACATTATAAAATCCATTAAAAAACTGTATAACCTACAATATAACTTCATACACTATATTAACTTTATTTATAATCTAGCTGCCCTCATTTTAAGGATGGGTGCAAGGGAAATACCATCATTTATTCCTGGATATCTATTAGCTTCTAATATTATTTGCCAGTATAACTCACGGTATTCAATCTTTGTTTCCCACATACCACCCCTTTCATCTTTCAGGACTTCTTCTAAAATAAAAAATGTATATTTCGCTAGAAGGTAAATAATAGTATGCCTAAACAAGGCATTAATCTCTTTTTTATTTCTATCGTTCATATGTTCATAGACCCTCCTCCTTATTTTCCTCTCAGTTTTTCCCACATAAAAACCAAAGCGTATCTCACATATTGCAATATATACAACCCCCTGAGTGTCACAAGTACTATGAGTCCTACCGACCATCTCTCTCCCCCTGGATTCAATATATATGCAATCTTTATTAGCCATCAATGAACATTGAGTGCACATACCACATGGGTATGTACCCCTTAATTTAGTAGTTCTCTTTTGACCATCATAATGAACCATAAACAAATCTTTAATATTTCACCCTCTCCTATATATAATTTTTAAGAATTCCTTATTTTTTAACTTTAGATCAGTTAAACTCTTTTTCAAGTGTATTATAAATAACCCCCGAATCCCCACTAAAATCTGTAACAAATGCACTCCCATAAGACCTGTCTTCATTAAAATTATATTTTTCAGAAATCTTGATATTTTCTTTATCTTCCAAGGGTACCAATTCCTTCCCTAAAATAGGTTAAAATCTACCCTTCTGTCCTTTTATAACGTCATTCCTTACATTATTGTAAAGTTCTATGGGGTACCCCCTTTCTACAAATAACTGAGTTACAAATTCCCACTCTTCATAGAAATCCTCATCACAAGAAGTCATTCTACAAATTCTAACGAATTGTCCTTTGACGATACTTTTTTCTGATGTAGAGGGTGCCCACTGCTAAAATGTAAATAGGAGTTAGAATATGTTTACTTTCTATATACATTTGACTTGAATATACTTCCATCTTTCATTAATTTTACATCCAAGTAATTCATTTCATTTACACCAATCTCATAAGTAAATTTTAGAAAATCAGTGGAATCATTTATGTATTGTATAAATTCATCTAACTTTTCCCTACTATCTTGCCAAAAAATGACTATATCATATAAAAAGCGTTTATATAGCACCCAACTATTTCTATATTTAATACTAAGGATATTTTTCCTTTCCCATGTGTTAAGGACCAAACTGGCATATAAGGGCCACCCCACTTATTTGATAATAATATTCTCCTTGAAAAAATATATAATTGTATTTCAAGACCATCTCCATCGAATTCAAGCATACATATAACTCATCATCTTTTAACTCACCAGTAAATCTTATTGCTTCCTCAAACCATTCTAAACCTATATTGTGTGGTATAGACCCAAACAGATCAACCACATCTACTGTTACAAATATAAGGTTCTCATAAAACAAATCTTTTTTAATATTTCTCAAAAAATCCCAGGAGTCTTTTTGGGGTTATTATTCTAAGTCTCTTAGTTCTGATTTAAGCACTTGGGCTCCAAATTAATTATCTTACATTAGGAAGATTTGTGGTCTACACTCTTGTGAGAGGAGAGAGTACCCTCCACCATTCTGAGCTGGAAATTGCTGGTGAAGGCTTATTGTGAATTTATTTGACTAGCTAGAGGGATAGCTTGTTTAAAATTTGAATCTCTATGCCTGAAACATTTGGTGACATTTGTCAACCATGCTGCTTCAGAAGAAGAGCGTTGCTGGTTTCTGCTAGACTCTACAAAAAAACTTATATTACCATATCCATTGTTTCAGCACTTATTTTTTGCTGCATTAATTGAGTGTTTCTGTATTGAATATCAGCACGTTTTGACCTTTTTTACAGTCTTTAGTCAGAACTGCCTTGGTTCCTGTTTACTGAGAGTAGAGAGGACTTGAGTCATTTTCTGGCCCTGGGTTGTGTAAAGGAAAGAAGAGTGTGCTGTTTTTGATTAACCACAAGCGATTTTGTAAAGTCAAGAAGAGGGTGCTGTTTTTGATTGATTACAGGGCATTGTGAAAAGGAAAGAAGAAGGTGCTGGTTTTGATTGGCCACAGGGTGTTGTTTGTGTTTTTCTTATCAAATATCTGCTGCTATTTTTCTTGGCTCATAACTTATGAGCTCTGATACATTTGGCAATGTTTGGCAACCGTGCTACATGAGAAGAAGAGTGTCACTGATTTCTGCTAAACTCTACAAAAAGTCTTACATTACTATATCCACTGTTTCAGCACTTGTTTTTCACATAGTTTTGGTCACAGATGTATTAACTCAGTTTTTCTGTGTTGAGTAATTGCACTTTTTTGACGATTTTTTACAGTCTTTAGTTAGAACTGCTGCTCTCCATGCAGTGGCACCTAGCAGTGATCTGTATACATGTTGATATCATATAGCATAATTCACCCTTGTAATCTGTGTAGATGCTATCTCTTGCAGTGTAAGTTTCGCTTAAAATACCCTTACTGTCTAAACTGATTTTTTAATGACTAGAGCTTCTAGTTTGTCCATAGCTGAGCAATGCTCATCAAGTTTTTGACCTATTCAATATTTAAATTTCTTTCACTCTTTCCTAGTAGATCAGTAGCCATGGATATGCACTTTCTGACTCTCTTTGCAGCCAGTCTGCATGAGATGGGTATTTTGAGGCATTATAGCACCTGCCTCATGTACACTAACAACCAACTTATCCTTAATAAAACAGATAAACAGATAAAGTATGTGAAAGGTGAATATACACTTTAACACTAGAGGCAAAACTCTCTTATACAACCAAACCAAAAACTTTTGAGATTGTCCGTGACACTTGCACCATGCCTAATGTATATGGTAAAGACCATACACAAAAAACTACTTATGCTGAGGCACTCACAGCTAACCTTCCTAAAACACTAAGACTTCCTGCACAGCACAATCAAAAAAGGGTCCTCAGCAATCACATAAACACTCAGTTAAAACAGCACCCACTGCTACACATAGTAACACTGTATCCAATGCCTCTACTATAAACCCTTAAGGTAAACCAGTGCACAAACAAATTTCCTGGTCATTGATGATTATAGAGTGAGGCACACTGATGTCCCACTCATCAGACTGAGTAAGGAGACAGTCATGGTTAGCTGCTTTTCTCTCATACAGACACTCAGGTCATTCAATCACAGGTACCATTATGAGTCTATCATAGTCCATATGGGTGTTAATGACCTGAGACATACCTCCTTTGACTATATGAAGTAAGACATAATTGAGTTTGATAATTATTTATCTCAGGCAGGTATGGGCCTAGTACTGAGCAGCATACTAACTTCTCCAAGAATGATGCCACTTTAGCAAATTTAAATGATTGGTTTAAATAATTTGCTTAGCTTCTGGTGTCATTCCAAGGGGGTACAGTACTAGACAGCTTAGGAGGAAATGGTTGACAGACCACACTGCTTTGACAGGGAGGCGCATATCTTAGAAAGACATTTTCCACCACCATAGTGACTTTTTTAGGCAATGGCAAACTGATAGATGTATTGGCTTAACTGAATCTAGGAGAGTGTAGATATCTGTGTAGTAATGAAGACATAATTTAAAATCATGGAGAGTAACCTGGCAGTTCAAGTTTATAATGTCTTTTATACCTTTAGACCAACTACCGTACAGGAGGGAGCTAAAAGTGAAAGAGTCACAGTCTATATTAAAAACAACCTCATATCCAGACTAGTTAAAGCATATGACTCACTGGAACTCATACATGTGCAACTCACCATAAACAGGGTCTCATACCAAATCTTTGCAACCTATAGGTCTCCCTCCATGTCCCAGGAAACCTGTACTACCTATCCTAATGTACTAGAGTCCCTCACCATTCAACCCAATATGATCTTCAGGGGGGATCTCAACTAGCCCTCTATAGATTGGGAATCCTACACCACTTCTAATACACAAACCTAGCAGTTCTTAAACATTGTCAGTACCAGCATCCTGAAACAGTTTGTCCATTTTCACTACCAGGTGTACAAACATCCTTGACCTTGTACTCACAAATATGGGGGAATGATGTTCCCCACCCAGTATAATGTCTTCAGTTGTCAGACCTGTCCATAAGATAGTATTGCTTGAAAGAAAAAATTAAATCTGAGGACCCAGCAAAACCAAAAACCTTTAGGAACTATTCCAAGGCTAATTTCTTTCTACTAAGAAAGATCTTGTTTAAATCCCAAGTACCACCAACCCAGCAAACACCATAGCATATGATGAGCTATTTACAAAATCCCTGTACAGCCATATTGATAGCTGTATAGAGTGAGCTGTCCCCACTCATATTAAAAATAAGACAAACTCAAAAGACAAGCCACCTTTCTGGAATTACAGTGTCAATCAGTTATCTGTACCTGCACCCAGTCACATTGTAATATTGTGTATAAGTGATGTTTTTCTGTCTAGTGTCATATAATGTACACTGTAATTCCTCATTGCTCTTAGACCTGAAAATTCCATCTAATATTACCTTCTTTACCTGTTATTACCTATATGCTAATTTGTTGTAATCTGAGTGCTAACTACTCTTTCTAGTTACTTCTGAATAAATTACATTGATGTATGTGTATTGTGGAGCTTTTCTCCCCAGACCTCCACTGAAAACAGACTCTGAATGGCCCAGTGGACTTTCTCAATAAACAAATTGCAAATCCAAGTCTCTTATGGACAGACATAGCTTATGAATGACTGGACCTCGATGTCTTATTTGGATACAGAATATCATTATTATTTTAGGAGAACTTAGCTAGGCTTATAAAGCCCCCCCCCCCCAGGTGACAATCTATGAATTTAGGAATCTATAAAACACCATTTACATAGTTGAACATCTGCCCCAGCTATGGTCATAGGACTACTTGTCACCTTTACCTCTTTCTAAGAGTAAGGATCCATGTTGACTTAGTGCTCTGCAGCACTGTATGATATTTTACAGTGTGCAGATGTCTTAGGCACCACAGTCCTGTACAAGTTGAAAAATAAAGAAATGTATAATACACAATGAATACACAAAAGATTAACAAAACAAATCTGCATGTATGAATGTATGCATCCATCATGTACAAAATAATTAAAAAATTAAAAGCTCCATATTAGAGCACAGAAGTAAATACACCCCTCCCCCCCCAAAAAAAAGTAAAGAAAATGAAAAGCAAGTGTACAGGTCATGTAAGGAGGACAGCAGCTGTGTAACTGAGTAGTACATTGCAGCATTAACCAAAGCAAGGTACACTTTTCCAGTACAAATGGCTAGCAGTGATCTTGGATATCCACTTGTGAAGAGGGTGGTCAGTTATACATCACAAACTTTGCACATTGATAGGCTAAAATGTCAATGCCCTAACCTTGCTAGAAAGTGATACAATACTCATCTGCAGTAACCTGCCAGATTGGCGTAGAAATCTTTCCATAATGTCATGTTACATTCTTCACAAATGTTTGTAATGTATTAAATAGCTGATATACATGCCTATGCCACCATCAAGGGACCGAATAAGCCATGGATGTATTATAAAATGCAATCCATCAGTATGGTTGAAATACAGCATTTTGAAAAAAACAGCAGCTTACTTTTGCTTGAAGTTAGTTGTGACACTACAAACATGTTTTGCAAACAATTAGCAGCTTGCAGCTCTCTGCATAAACAGTCTCCTCACCATGATTTGCACTTCCTTGCCTATACAATTACATTAACATATTGCAGACTCAGCCCTGCCTGTGCTGTGAATATGCAAATAAGATGTGAACTCATTAGCATTCATGAATACCAAAATCTACATTAAGTGCAAGGAATGTAAACATGGTGTAAGGACTTACACAATTGCATACACATGACCTACCTCTGCAAGGACAAGCACTGAGAAGTGTTACCTGCTAAGTGCTTGCAAGTGTGAATGATTCCTCTGACTGTAGCAATCAGGGCCTGTCAGGCAGAAAGGACTGACTGACTGACTTAGGAAAGGAACACTCCTAATATTTATATGAATTTGTTTCTGGCAACATATTCGGCCTTTCAGTTCAACTATGTAATCCTAAGGAATTAGATTACTCACTGAAAATTATATCAACTGCAATGCAAAGCACATGACAGTCTTGTTAGAGAAATAAAGATTTGGGAATGATGTTCACAAAATAAAGAGAGGCAAAGAGATACAGTGTTCACATTTTCTATTTTATATTGTGTGAGGAAAGTTTATCTTCCCTGTTGCCAGTATCATTGTCATCCACACATCTATCTGCAAATTAAGCAGAACAAAGGTTAGGAAGATTTTCTTTTGCACCTGTAATGTTAATTGATACTGTGTCATATGTTAAGTATAAGTAACCTCTTTTTTATCTTCATAGCCTAATGTGTGTGGCACATAGTGTTGAAAATCTGAACTGTGTCTTGTGAATGCCCTGGTGCCTTGAGGTTTTAATCCATAGATGACTGTGTTTCTGTAAATATAATGATGTCTAATGAGTATATGTTCATGTTGAAATACAACCAAGTAAAGGAAATATCAGAAGTATACATTTTCACTACTTGTTTCATAATGTTTTCTTTAGTTCAGTAGACTTTTTTTCTTTTCTCTTCGTTGTTTGCATTCCATTTGGCATTATGCACTCTGGAATGGCAGTGGTCCCAAACAGTGAGCTAAAGTTCACTTCCTAAAGAAGAAAATGAAGAATTTAGGTTAGGCTGCTTTCTGTGGCACAAATAATCCTGGTGCTGGTGCATGGCCATCAGTACTCTGCATAGTGCTCAGTGAAAAAAAATCACATGTCATGTAACTTTTTCTCTGGCACAAGGTGTAAGTGCAGTGATCTTAAACAAAGAAAATAGCCAATGCAGGGCTTGAATCTAGTGAATTGATAGTTTTAAAGGGGGGTTCAATACATATTTACAGACATTTTATGATATCATTGTTTTGCTATTTGAAAATCAAAGAATCCCAGTATTACTAACAAGATGTGAGCTGTTGTCTAGCTCCTGTACCATTATTTGGCAGTAACTACAGTCTTCATAATGTGTGTCAAAAATTAAAGTTCTGATGTGTCATGAAGATGTGAGAAGGATGAATGTGTCACTGTAATGCTTTTCTTCCTCTAGTCATGTCTAAGTATACCCTATGCTTGAATTACATTTTCCTTTCAGGTTTTTTCTCTATTCATTTCTTTCTTTCTTTCTTTTTATAATGCCTTTTACATTTGCTCTCCACTCAGCAGCATGGAAACACAGTTCACTTCCTAAGGAAAAAAACTGAAGAATTGAATGTGGGCTGCCTTCAGTAGGACAAACCAGCCTGGCACTGGTGAGCAACTGTCAGCACTCTGGATAGTACTTAGTGAATAAATTCTGCCTCTCAGATAACTATCTTTGTGGGACAAGTTGTAACTGAAATGACTTGAGAGAAATAAGAAGATGCAGAATTTCAATCCAGTTAATTGAAAATTTTACAGAGTAACTGAACTGCAAATGCCTGTATTTATCTCCCTTTCCAACATTCCGGTAACATACCATTTGAATAGTATAGCAAAAAGCATTTGCAAAAACATTCCAGCCCCAACAAAGAACCACAGTAAGACACCCCTACCCTGCTTATTTCTTAATGCTGGTTGCACTCTCCCATCCCTTCTTGCTTACTATAGCAAGAACTGTATTGTACAGAGTATGACAGCTTAATAATGAGGAAATAAATAAGAGTAACACACCTTACAGATGGTTGTACATGTCCCACAAAAAATACTGCTGCTATTCCTCTCTCCATCTGTCTATTTCTCTCTCTCTTCATCCTTTCTGCTTCAGTAAGTTGTCAGTGCCCTTCAATTGTGTGATTTAAAGTGTCTGCAGTAAGAGTTCCTTTGTAGTACAATGAGATAATGTTCAAATCTACAGACATTTTTGTATACTTTCAAGTGTCCTAATCCAGGCAATAGTCAGCTGTTACTGACTGTTTTAATACACTGTTTTATGTCCAGATCTTGCCTATATATTATTATGATCCAGCATTATCCTGCTTCTCTCAGAAGCTACTTGGTCCCTCCCTCTCCCCTTAGTCTATATATCTTATCCCTTGTATTTTCATTAGGCTTTCTACTCTGCATTTGTATAATGTGCAGTACTGAGCATCAACTGCAACTGGGGATCAATGGAAGTACACGACTTATGGCAAAATCATTTTTTTCTGGTGCCCTTTGCACTACTGTGTTTAGCTATTTATAGTCAGGTTAATGTACCTTTAAACAAGCTGATGAGTTGAATGTGCAGCATACAAATGTTATGATCCAGTCCAGAGTTGATCCTGGGGGACTGATTTTGTTAAGTCTAGTAATGGAGTTTGTAAATTGGGTAAAGTTGAATAGCTTGACAGAAATGGCTGGATTCTGGTTGTTAATTTTGTTCCAATCTATGTTAACATCACCTAGTATGTAGGTCTCTAGGTTAATATTAGTTGAGGCCCACTGGAAGATTTCTTTTAGAGTTGTTGTTGTTACCTGGGGAAATATAAAGAGATATGATACAGATGCTTTTATGATTATTCACTTTTAGTAAACCTATTACTAGTTCTGCATTGTTGAACAGATGAATAGGATTTGGGTATGGAATAATGGAGAGTAGATTAGAGAATATTAAGGCTACCCCTCCACCCTTTCTATTCAAGTGGTCATACCTAAGGGCTTGGAACCCAGGAGGTAGGATTTCTGAGTCAGAGATGTATGGTTTTAGCCACGCCTCAGAGATGGCTACAATGTCAGGTAGGTTCTGGTTTAGCCAGGCATGAAAGAGATTTGCTTTATTTCTTAAACTCTGGGCATTGAGAATGATTATTTTCAGGCTTTTGAGGCTAATGGCACTGCTAGTGATTGGGGGGATGGAGTTAGTAGTAGTACTAGGTCCAGGGTTTGGGTGTATATCACCTGCTAGGAATAGGCAGTTAAAGAAAGGAGATATTCTCAGGATTTTGCTATATATTCCTTAATTTAAATACAACTGGCCATAGATTCACAGTACGGAACAACACCAGTTAAATAAGCCATGGATTCTCAAAGCACATGAACACTGAAAAGACTGCCGTTGCACTCGTGGCACAACTAGTTGATGAGCAGGATTGCTAGTATTTACAGCCTTGAGCGTTCCTTATTAAGCATTTGGTCTGGACCAAAAACAGAGATACAATGCTTATACAGTTTGTAATGAGCAACCTTGAAACCTACTGGTGAGACAAGCAGCCAGCCGCAAGACCGTTTAAGGGGGTGTGGACGCTATGGGTTATTATTTAAAAATAGCGCCACTAATGCCACCAACTAGAAGTAAACTTTGGGAGGAAGCTAAGAGGAGGAGCATAGGAGATCAGGAAAATGGGACTGGAGAAGGGGAAGTGGGAGGGGACAGAGAGCCAAGAAGAGGAGAATCCCGTGAGAAAACAATTAGAGAGAGAGGCTATGGACTATGGTTGGTTCTGCAGTTATGGGGTAAGTGTCATGCTTGGGGTAATGTTAATCCCCAAATATCAAGGTTCAATGAAGGACTATTAGGGAACAGCAGAATAAGATCTCTAGCTCTTGCGATCCAATAATACAAAATAGGATTAGTTAAATGATTTATTTAGGGAGTGCTGACATCTAGTGGCAGAAAGGGGTAATAGCTAGTCACTAAAGCAGAATATACGCTTTAGGATACAAGGAGCTTTACAGAAGGGAAGCGGGAGATAAATAGGTTCATAGGTTCATAGGTGTGTACTAAGCTAATGGCCCCAGAGCCTTTACAAGTCTAGCCCATAGGATTACCCTGGCATCGTGCCACCCGAACTTAGTTCCCAGTGCCTCTGTTGAGAAGAGCCACTGGAGTGATCCCCAGGGTGAATTTTCTATTTCTCATACACTCATCAAGATTTCTCTTGAAGAGGGCCAGTGAGGTGCTCTGTTTGTAATGTATGGGAAGCCTAGTCCATAGCATGGGCAGTCTCTGGGTTATGAACCTGTCCCTCCAGCATGTTCTGTTGATTGTGGTAATGAGGTTGAGGTCTCTGGAGCATGTAGTGTGGAGGGATTGGGATTTATTTAGCTGTAGCATTTCTAACAGAGCTGGGTCAGACATGGCTTTGTAAGTGAAGCAGAGATCGCCTCTAAGTAGGCGATATGAGACAGAGAATAGTTGGAGTTTTTTGAGTCTGTCCATATAGGACAAGTGTTTAAGGCCTAGGATCCTCTTTGTGAGGTACTTTTGCAGCCTCTCCAGTTGTTGCAGGTGTCTAGTGAGGTACATGCCAAATGAGGCATTGTACTCGATGATTGGCCTAATGAGGGAAGAGTAGAGGGAGACAATGACCTCTTTCTTCCTGGATGCAAAACCCTTAGTAATGAGATATGTGCCACATAGAAGGGCTTTCCGACCACAGTGGCAGTGTGGTGGTCAAAAGAGAGGTTTCTGTCAACCTGTGTTCCCAGATGTCTTATAACACCTTCTGTGTTCAGTAGACTACCATCGATGTGGTAATTCATGGGAACTGGGTTTTTCCCAAAGGGGATGATGACACATTTTTTGACACTGAGCTTAAGACCTTGGGTCTGACACCCATCATTGGTCTCAGTGAGGCCTTTCTGAAGGATGTCAACATCACTTGGGGAGTTAATAATGGCTCCCAACTTGCAATCATCTCCAAACTTTGTCAGCCAGAGTCCCTTCATGTTGGTCTGGACTTCTGAGAAGTAGATACCAAACAGGAGACGACCCAGGACCAATCCCTGTGGGACTCCACTCGGTTGGCAAGTCTGACTTGGAGTCAGCTACTTTCACACTGTGGGTTCTATCTGTGAGCCAGTTTGCAACCCACCTAGTGATATAGTGGTGATGCCTAGCTTAGTGAGTTTTTCTGTGATTCCTGAGTGGGGAATGGTATCAAAGGCTTTGGCCAGATCAAGATAGGCTGCATGAACCACCTTGCCTTTATCCACAGCTCTGGTGACTGACTCAAAGAAGTTGACCAAGTTGAGCAGGCATGATCTACCCTTCACAAAACCAAACTGTGTGGGATCCAGAGTTTGGAGATTCCCTATATCCTTGCTTATTAGGTCCATGATGATGTGTTCCACAGCTTTGCATATCAGACTTGTCAGGCTAATGGGGCGATAGTTCCCAGGGTCTGTAGTCACTCCTCCTTTGTGGAGAGGGATGACTATAGCAGTGCGCCATTTGGTAGGGACAAAACCTGAGGTGAGGCTGTCATTGAGCAGGGCTCACACGTGAGGTGCCAGCTCACTCTATAGTTCATGTAGAACACAGCCAAGGATATTGTCAGGTCCCATAAAATCTGTATTCTTGGCCTTGGACAGTGCTGTTTTAACCTGTGCAGCAGTAATACTGGGTGCCTGGCAATTTACTTGTGTTGTGATTGGTCCTTTAGTGGGGGAGAGAGGGGTAAAGTTGGCACTGAATCTGTCGGCCAATATTTTGGCAATATCTGTTGGCTCGGTATAGCTCTGAGCAAATCTGGGTATTGCCATGGAGATTCTCTACAGAACTATAGAAGGCCTTGTGGTTGTCTTTACTATCTGCTGCAATTCTGTTTTCATAGCTAGCTTTAGATGATTTGATGAGGGATCTCAACTTTTTGTTGAGGCTGATAAGAGAGTTTTTCCAGTTTTAGGACTTCATCTTATTATGCATTAGTTTCCTCCTTCTGTTGTAGAGTTTGTTTATGGCAGGGGACCACCAGACTGGCTTCCTTTTTTTGGAGGAGAGCATCTTGGTTCTATTGGGTATGGTGAGATCCATGCATTTTTGTATGTGTTCACACAGTGCATTGATGTATGATTCGGTAGTCATGCAACTATTCTCCATTTCCATGGGTGCCGTGAAGTTATCCACCTGTGTTTTTAGGAGCCCAAAGTTAACTTTGGAGAAGTTTTTCATGGTGATTACGTTTGCAGGGGGGGGGGGGGTGAATTTCCAAGGTGATTAGTTTGTGGTCAGATCTAACCAGGGAGGAGTTGACTATTGGTGTAGAGCAATGGTCACCCATGTTAGTAATGACTAGGTCAAGGATGTTGCTACCTCTAGTGGGGGTAAGAACGAGCTGATCCAGGGCATTGGAATTAATGAATTCCAGGAAACATTGGGCAAGTGTGTTGGTACATGAATAGTTTTCCCAGTTAATAAAGGGGTAGTTGAATTCGCCCAGTATGAGAGTGTTAGGTTGGACCTTAATATTCTCCAGGGTGCTTAGGAACATGGAGTGTGAGTCTTGGGACATGGTTGGGGACATATAATAGGCTACGACTTGAATCGCTGTCTTACCCAATGTTAGCTGCACCCGAAGTATCTCTGTTGCGTTATGTTGGGCTACCATTCTGGAGGTGTGCACACCCTTTATGAATATGGAAACACCACTGCCTTTGGAGCTTTGGTCCAAGTTCTAGGGCCGAAAATGTGGAATGAGTTATAGCCTGGTAGTGCATGGGTGCTTTCTGCTGCCTTGAACCAGGTCTCTGTTACAGCACAAATGTCGATGTTCTCCATTTTAAGGAGTGCTTTGGGCGAGTGCATTTTGAGATTTAGATTTCTAGAGTTGAGCAGCATGAGTTGGCTGCGGAAGGCTGCAAGCACACATGCGAGAGGTCGAGTTTGCAGGGAAACAAATGTAACAGTCACAGTTCAAGAGTTTGTTTAGGCTACCTACACAGAGGTTTCCTTATTGGTTTCCAGATGGCAGGTAGCTCTCAGGATAACAGAGAATGGCAGTTCAGGGTGTCCTTTTGGAAATGGAAGGAGAACTTCCCCACTGTTAATTAGCAGAGAGGGCACCTGAGGAGTATGGCATTACTCAACTCCAGCAATAGTGCTATCATCCATGTCTGAGGTGTTGTGTAATATTGGGTCCTCATTCACTGTATGGACTACTCGGGATGTTGAAGTATGCAGTTCAAAACTATAGGGCTCCACAGTTGGGTTGCTTGGGAAGTTGAAGCATGTAGTTCAAAACTGTAGGGCTCTTCAGGTCTAGTTCTGCAAGACAGTACTGCCATGTTACGTGCTGCTGTACTGATGACTTGTCTGTGGACTGTAGAACTCTTACCCATTTCCGTGACTGCTTCTGGGACATCAGTCTTTCAATAAACTGCAGTTATGTTGGCTGCCACATTCAACCATTTTTTTTCAGACCTCCACACCTGCATGACATGCTATTGAATACATCTCATTCTCTTCTACTTACTTTCTGACATTTCTCACTTAAAATTGAGTACAGCGCTCATTAATTCTGATGAATTTCGGTCTCAGCCTAGAGTGTTTTCATCAATTTAAAACTTTCAAAAAACTCCGCTTTCAACTGCATGGATGGGAAAGTATCTACCTCCAACTCCAATACGATTCTAGTACTGCTTGCCTCCTACTAACGTATGTCACTATTTAGTGACTTCAGTCCTCACTTAGCTGCAGAAATGAGGAACAGACCAAAGATAAGAGGCAAATATCTGGATATCCCCTCCCTCTTAATGCAAGACATCAAATCTGGACAAACCAAATGTAATGGGGGCAAAAAAACAAAAAGTAGGGACAGATTTTAAATATAGCTCTTATAAACTTAGAAAGTTACAAAAAATAATAACAGGATTTATTTTTATATGCATTTTCTGAAGGATATGAAGTCTGAAATTCAAATGCATGTCACTATTTAGTGATTTTAGTCCTCATTTAGTTGCCAGAAACCCATAAGGAACAGATTAAAGATATGAGGCAAAGATCTGGACAGTCTGTAAAAATCTGGAAAGTTGAGAGGTACAGATCCGTCCCATATCAGATGATGGGCTTGAGCAAGTGCTAATAAATCAAAAACTAAGCATGTGAGTTTCCCAACAATGCACAGAAAGATGAATATTTAATACAGCATACAGTGGTTGAAACTATAAATTCATTTAAGGACCTGGGTATATAGGTAGATCCAGCTTTGAGTTTTTGTAATCACATCAATCGTTTAGTAATTATACAACTACAGCTTCTATAAAAAGATTCATAAAGTCTAGGAAATCAGAAATGATATCACTGTCTGTTAACTTGAGCATGAAATAGTAGGGGGAACCTCATAAGAAAACAAGCATGAGTAAACAGGAAAGAGTAAAGTGGAAATATACCAAGGGCATCCATGTGAAAATTTAAGTTTGCTTTACAGGTAAATGGTATAGGGTTCAATTCTGATCTCAGGTTATTGGTAAGGCTTAAATGGCCCTTCAGAGCAGTTAGCCTGGTTTTCACCTATAAAACTATGACTAAAATAGGTGAACTTGTACAATGAAACAGATATTTAAGAGCAGAACTTATTCAGGTATACAGAGCATTTAGCGATAACTACCTCTAGAAAGTTTTGTGGTTATCAAAAAGTAGTAGAGAATCGTCAGACAACCTATGTAAAAGATTCTAAAGGAATGAGAAGTATGCTAATTGTTTCTCTGGCAGAGTAGCTGATGCATGGATTAGACTACCAAATTACTTTAAATTACATTAAAGGATGCACTAGTTTAGATATTTTTAAGAGCGCTTGCCACGCTCCAACTTAAACCCCTCCCACCCTCATTCCACTTTGCACTGACTCATCCAACTACCTCTACTATTACTTCATCCCACCCAAAACAATCCCTCCTCTACCAAAAACTAATTTTCTCTTTAATATCTATTGTACTAGACTCTCCAATCTCAATTATACTATTGCCCGCTCTATGTATAATATTTTCCTAACCTACTAATGGCTAGTAGCTATATATTTTGAAATGTTAAACCTACAATTGAGTTTATAACAAAAATATTCACTTTATGTAAATGTTGAAATTTCTGTATTGAATTATGTCTTTTCATTTTTGTAACATTGTGACAAGCCAATTGCAAATATCATGGAACTTATCTGTAAATGTTTAATTAGCTGTATGAACTATGTCCATTTGTAACACGTGAAATGTAACTTGCAATTATTGTGGAGCTTTTCTCCCCGGGCCTCCACTGAAAACGGGCTGTTCTTGGCTAAGTGGACTTCCCCGTTCATCAAACTTAAATAAATAAATAAATCCTGGACACTCATTATAGGATCAATGTTTTGGTATAAATCACTGTGTATCATTTTATTGTTAGCCATGGTAGGTGAATTCATGATTTTATATATATATATATATATATATATATATATAAAATAGTTGTATTTCTTTTCTTCTTTTGTTTTGGTGTACAGATCATGTAGTTGTTCATTTCAGATAATTTAGAGATGTCTCTAGTTATTTTCCATAATGGTAGGAATTGTGTGGTGGGAGACAGGTCAGTCTGACCTCTGGATAAAAGGTTGGGTAAAGTTAGTGCCTCTGGATATGATTTCTAAGTTTACATTATGGTACAAGTACAATCCTATATAGTTCACTATAAAACTATTTAGTTGTACTGTGGTGTCTATACAGTGCCAACCATTTATGGTACTAAAACTGTGAAATCAAAGTCAAGAGACACTGACTGGAAGCTGTGACCTTATTGCAGTCTTTGTATTTTGTAGTTAAATACCCTATTTGTATTCTGCACAAGTCCTGTAATGAAAGTATAACATGCATTATTTTTACAGTTGCCCCAGTATACATAGTTCCTGTGCTTTCGCTGCAGTATCTGGCCTTTTTCCTTTATAGCTGGTCTTCATTGTGTTACTCTGGTAAAGTTCTGCTGAGATCACTGCATGCTATACTGGCCAAAGTCAATTTGTTATTTACTTAGCATTTTCACCACAGTTTTTTTTTCCGTAAAGCTATGCTGCACTTGAAGCTGTGAGAGTAGAATGATAGCCTGTTTTGTAAATGAGTACCAGTTTGGCATTTTGCATTGTATTTGTTCATTTTGGGTGTTATGCTGATGTTGCAAGTAGTTTCAAAATTTGCTTAATATCAGTTGTAACATGCAGTAGGTGTACTGCCATTACTGAATGTGTGGAGTCTAATACAAATATGCGCAACTGTATGATTTGCCAAGCTGATTTTTTTCTCACTGTTTTTGCTGCCTTGTAACTTATGTGTGACCATTGTGAAATATCTGTGCTTACTTGCACTGACAAGAGTGAATCACTGCTCTGCAGCCATTACCTTGAACATTTCCCATTTGAATTGCATCAGCTGTATTGTAGTAGTTCTGTTTTCACTTAAGCTGTCTTATACTGCGATGGTAAACCTGTGTTGGGAGGGGAGCAAATATTGATATGAAATGGGATGGTACAACCGAATAGGAAAGATACGTAAAGTGACTTGAATTGTCCTCTGAGTTTCTTGCTTAGATTGTTAGATTATTTTATACCACTGGGTTTTGCACTTCCTAATTTTTGCCAGTTAATAAGAAGACACTCTGTGTTTGTATCCAAATCTAATCAGTTAGCAAGGAGACACATTCCATGTTTGTATCTGATTCTGTGTTTGTATTTGAAACTGATCCAGTCAGCAAGAAGACACATTTTGCATTTTTATCTGAAAATGAACCAGTTAGTAAGGAGACATGTTCCATGTTTGTATCTGATGTTGAACAAGGTATTAGGATAACATAGTCCCTGTCTCTACCTGAAACTAAACCAGTTACAGTAAACTCTCAGTTAACCGGAACTCAAGTAACCGGCACTCTCAAGCAGCTGGCAAAAAAATATTGAAGTAATACAGTACAAATTTCATGGGTTGCCCTTTCTGTTTTCCCCCAGCAGAAACATAAGTTACAATTTTCGAGTTTTAAAAAGTAAGACAGGAATAAATTTCCTCTCTCCCCAAGCTAAGAACAAGTCAAACCAAACAAATAGTATAGGGTACAGTATTAGTCAGGCCTATTTTTAATAGTAGCTCTCAAGCAACCAGAAACTACAGTTATCCGGCATCTACCAATCCCCATGGGTGCTGGTTAACTGACAGTTTACTGCATTAGGGAGACACATTTTATGTTTCTATCTGAAACCTGAACCAGTTAGTAAGGAGACACATTCTATTTTTGTATCTGAAGCTGAACGAGTAAAGGAGACACATTCTATGTTTGTATCTGAAACTGAACCAGTTAGTAGGAGACACATTCTGTGTTTGTATCTGAAACTGAACCAGCTATTTGGAAAACACATTCTGTGTTTGTATCTGAAGCTGAACCATTTAGCAAAAAGACACATTCCATGTTTCTATCTGCAGCTGAACTTGTTATTAGGGAGACACAATTTGTGTTTGTATCTGAAAATGAACCATTTATTAAGGAGACACCTTCTCTGTTTGTATCTGAAGCTGAACAGTTTATAAGGAGACAAAGGCCATGTTTATATCTAAAGATGAACCATTTACTAAGGAGGTACATTCTGTGTTTGTATCTGAAACTGAACCAGTCAGCATGGAGACAAAGTCCACATTTATATCTGAAGATGAACCATTTACTAAGGAGGCACATTCTGTGTTTGTATCTGATGCTGAACTTGTTAGTCGGATAACATGGTCCATGTTTCTCCTGAGACTTAACCTGTTATTGTGGAGACAAATTCTACATTTGTATCTGATGTTGAACCAGTTAATAAGGAAATACATTCTTTGTATAAGAAACTGAACCAGTGAGTAGAAAGATGCATTATGTGTTTGTATCTGAAGCTGAACTATTTAGTAGGGAGATTCAATCTGTGTTTGTATTTAAAGCTGAAGAAGTTATTAGGGAGGCACAACCTGTGTTTGTGACTGAAAATGAACCATTTAGTAAGGAGACATATTACATTTTTGTATCTGAAGCTAAACCAGTTAAGGAGACATAATCTGTGCTTTTATCGAAAGCTGAACTATTTATTATGGAGACACATTCTATATTTGTATCTGAAGATGGACCAGTTATTAATGAGATACATTTCTCTGTTTGTATCTGAAACTGACCTGGTTATTAGGAAGACACATTACATGCGTGTATCCAAAGCCTAGTTATTAGGGAGACACATTGTGTGTGTGTATCTGAAACTGAGCCATTTAGTAGAGAAAAACATTCTTTATATCTGAAATTGAACCAGTTAGTAAGGAGACATGTTCATTATTTATATCTGAAGTTTAGCCAGTTATTAGGGAAGCGCAGTTCATGTTTGCACCTGAAGCTAAACCAGTTAGTAGGGAAACATGCATGTTTGTATCTGAATCCAAACCATTTGGTAGGGAGGCACGTTTCATGTTAGCATTTAAAAATTTATCAGTCAGCTTAGGGAGAGACATTAGATGTTTGTATTTCAAACTGAAGTATTTATTAGGGAAACATATTCCATTATTGCAGATTAAGATGAAGCAGTTACTGTTAGTAATAGTCACAAATTCAGAAAATGTTACATATGAATACTTGGAAAACAAGTACAGGTACTGCTTCATTCTGGATATAAAACAACTTTAACAAATAAATTATTAGTAGACAATAGTATAATAAATCCAGAAGGAAAATTGGGGTTTGTATGGATGCATGTAGTGAGAAGATATTGTCTCATGAATGAAGCATGATTAGCTCTCCCATAGGTAGAGTAATACACTGTGTTGGAGTAGTACTCAGGCTTGAGCACAAGGTCAGTATGGCAAAAGACATTCACCATTTCCTTGGTTTGCAGGTATTCATGAATGGAGGATCGCAACTCTCCAGATATTTTGGATAGAATGACAAGGAATGTTGCATGTTACAGCACTTTACCTAGATGACACCAAAACATGCACCACTTTCTGCATTAGAAAGGAAAGATTTAAAACTGACAGAAGTTGCGTCTGAAAACAATGACAATGTGAACTAACATTATTTTTAGAATGTACACTGGGAGGATCCCTGTTTAAGTGAAATAAGAAACAATATATGGCTGTAAATGGGGCTACAGCATTGCCAGATTGCCCACAAACTTGCCTATATTTTGAATTGGACCATGAGCCTGTTTCATTGTAGTCAAAAAGGGGAAAGAGGTGGTCAAGTGACAGTTTATACTGCATAACTGCAAGCCTTTTGAAACATAGTGTTAAACCTAACTGATAACCATAAATCACGTGACAGTTCAGAGAAAAATGGATTAGACAGTGAATAATATGTAGGTTCTACTGGCATGCACTTTTTCTAGGATAGTAAAGTTCTGTGATACCTGTCCAAAGTTTCATGCAGTTGCTCTAAGCATGGCCTTTAGCAACTCCTTACATGTGGTTGAATGAAGGAAACACTTAGTCCTATAGAAAAAGATAATTATACAGATATATATGTTAGGAAAGAAAATACAAAGGTTAAGACACCCGGAAAGAAAGACTAACAAACAAGTTTAAAACTCTGGAGAGACATTGCGTGCTTAGTGCCTTTCCAAAGATCAGGTAGTCCCCAAGAGGAGGAACACTGGTTTCAGGGTACAGATGACTGCTATTTCCTCAAAAGAAAGGAGATGACAAACTTTATGCTAAAGAACAAGGGAGCTTTCTCTAGTCTCCCAAAAGAAACTAGCTGCAGTGAATGCAGTGTAGAAGCAGAATTGCAGAATGAGGTCAGACTGAAACGCTCTAAGAATTCAGTCACATTGCAGGAAATGATGAAGAGTGCTGGACCCTTAAAGTCAACATGCTGCAGCTTCCATGACTCAAGTACTAACTACCATGAGGGATGAGAATCCCATGTTCCCATAACTGAAGAAATTTTGGATTGCATCAGTGCAGTGATATTAATGGCTATCTACTCTAATTTGTAAGTTATTAGATCCCCCTGATCCTAATCTGAGGGGAGGAATAAGTTACATAGCACAGAATTTGATCTCTTAGCTATTGCTTTAAAAAGATGCTGACCCCATTGAAAGACAGAAATTATTATGATGCTATATTTCCTTAGAAGGACCTGGTCTACCATGGAATTGTCATTGTGTACTTCATATATACATTTCAGGATAGTATGCAAGTTATTTTTAGCAGAGTGGAAATCAGGGCAATGTACTGTGCTGAAACTTATGATCTTGCTTCACTGATTAAGGTGTTGAGACCAGTAACAGGCAGTGCCACTTTCTTTCTCATCTTATGTGTTGAAAATTGCGGACTTGTGGGTACTGCAGCTCGTAGAAATCTGTGCCGTTTTATCTTCCTGGCTGATACAGTAAAAATAAAGCAGTCTTAAATGTTTTTGTTTTATATAATGAAATGACTTGAGATGTACCTCACTGGACTATATGAAGAGAGATATGATGGAGCTTTCAGATTATGTGTCCCAGGTAGGTATGTCCCTAGCCTTAAGCAGTATTCTTCCCTCACCCAGGATGATGCCACAATATAAACAAAAAATGATTGACTTCAACAATTGGCTTAGCTTCTAGGGTCAATCTAGGGTGATCCAGTATCTGACAGCCTGGGATGATATGGTCGACAGACCACTCTGCTTTGCCAGCGATGGTCTTCACCTGTCACCTCTAGGCTTTAGGTTCCTGGCAAAGGGACTTGCCTCCAAGTAGTGCCTTTTTTAGGCAATATCATGAGAAGAAAACTCCCAACGTAAACATATCTTCCCGAAACAAACTCAGCTTTATGGTGCTTGACGCTAGGAGTCTAAATCAGAAACTGCACTTACTTGAAACACTTCTCACCCTGGAAGATGTGGATGTCTGTG
>NC_056733.1:1486422259-1486564759 GCF_019279795.1 Protopterus annectens | reverse complement strand
GTTTTTATTTCTAGTTAATTGTACATGTGCTATGACGTTTTTAACCAATGGGGGGACGGGATATGCTTTAAAAGTAACTGTTTGAGTTTTTATTAATGTAATACAGTCTGAAGAAGCCGCATGGCGAAAGCGCTCACTGTGATTAAAGGATTTGTTGCTCCACATTGCTAGAGTTAGCGTGGTGATTTTCGTTTGGAAGTTTTGTTCTTTGAAGAAGTGATTTTCGTTTGGAAGTTTTGTTCTTTGAAGAGTGGACTAAGTGAAAGGTTCCCTTTCACTTTACAAAAACAGTTGGTGTATCCTGTGTCAGTTTTGGTGTTTGGCCGCTTCACACCAGCTTCCGTTGCTATTTTAATATATATTTAGTATGGGGGTGGCAAGTCCTATGCCTGCCACGCACCACAATACTGTGTACATGTGGTCAAACAGGATTTGATGAACTGCAGTTGGTGACTCTGAGTCCACTAAACAGTGTACAGGTAAATTTGAAATACGTGTGTGTGTGTGTGTGTGTGTGTGTGTGTGTGTGTGTGTGTGTGTGTGTGTGTGTGTGTGTGTATGTGTGTGTGTGTGTGTGTGTGTGTGTGTGTGTGTGTGTGTGTGTGTGTGTGTATATATATATATATATATATATATATATATATATATATATATATATATATATATATATATACTCATATATGTATGTCCATCATTTTGTTGACATCGATTGGGTTGTACAAATGTGCTAAGGAAACAGATGGAAAAACTCTTAGCCAAATGCTTCCTATGTCAAAAGGAGGAAGATCAAATGATTTCTGTTTCAGTAAGTGGGGTTTTGTTTTTAGTTTGAAACTTTTAGATATCCTGCAAGTTTCTGTATTAGGATAGAAGTGGATGTGTGTGAGAGTTTCCAGGTTAGGGACAGAGTAAGGACTACATAAGGGGTTAGATTTAGTGCAGTATATGTGTTCTGTTGTGTCTTAGGTAAGGGGTTAGATTTAGTGCAGTATACATGTACTGATGTATGTTAGGTGAGGATTAGATTTAGTGCAATGTATGTGTATTGCATGAGTGGACAAGTGATCTGCTGTGGTGACCCCTAACTGGGAAAAAGCCGAAGGAAGAAGAAGTTGTGTGTTTGGTGAGGGATTAGATTTAGTGCAGTATATGTGTACTGTTGTGTGTTAGATAAGGAGTTAGATTTAGTGCAGTATATATGCACTGTTGTGTGTTAGATGAGGATTAGATTTAGTGCAATATATGTGTATTGTTGTTTGGTGAGGGGCTAGATTTAGTGCAGTATATGTGTACTGTTGTGTGTTAGATAAGGGGTTAGATTTAATGCAGTATATATGTACTGTTGCATGTTAGGTGAGGGGTTAAATTTGGTGCAGTATATGTGTACTGTTGTGTGTTAGGTGAGGGGTTACATTTAGTGCAGTATATGTATATATTTGTGTGTTAGGTGATGGGTTAGATTTAGTGCAGTATATGTGTACTGGTGTGTGTTAGGTGAGGGGTTAGATTTAGTGCAGTATATGTGTACTGGTGTGTGTTTGGTGAGGAGGTTAGATTTAGTGCAGTATATGTGTACCTTTGTGTGTTAGGTGAGCTGTTAGATTTAGTGCAGTATATGTGTACTGTTGTGTGTTAGGTGAGGGGTTAGATTTAGTGTAGTATATGTGTACTGTGTACTTAGTAGAGCCTGGAACTCTCTTCCAGCTGATATTACCTTACTTTCCACCTTAGGTCAATTTAAAACTAGACTCAAACAACATTTGCCACTTAACTGGCTATATCAATGTGTCAAGCCTGGCTAACTCTCTCTAGAATGTGTATAAATCTGTTAACCATCTTACTGTGTAATTTAATTTAATCCTGACTTATGCTCGGGATTAACTCTAACCTGTGGAACTTGTTTAGCTTGCTTACTTATGTAATCTCTGTAAATAGTCTGTTTGCAATATGTAATGCTGGTATTATGTAATGCTGTACCTGCTTACCCTTGGAGCTTTTCTTCCCGGGCCTCCACTAAAAATGGACATGCATCCAGTCGAACTATCCCGGTCAACAAACGTAAAATAAATAAATAAAATACTGTTGTGTGCTAGGTAAAGGGTTATGTTTAGTGCAGTATATGTGTACTGTTGTGTGTTAGGTGAGGGGTTAGATCTAGCGCAGTATGTGTACTCATGCGTGTTAGGTGAGGGGCTAGATTTAGTGCAGTATATGTGTACTTATTTTGTGTTAGGTGAGGGGTTAGATATAGTGCAGTATATGTGCACTGTCGTGTGTTAGGTGAGGGGTTAGATATAGTGTAGTATATGTGTACTGTTGTGCGTTAGGTGAGGGGTTAGATATAGTGCAGTATATGTGTACTGTTGTGTGTTAGTAAAGGGTTATATTTAGTGCAGTATATGTGTACTATTGTGTGCTAGGTAATGGGTTAGATTTAGCGCAGTATATGTGGACTGGTGTGTGTTAGGTGTATATGAGTGCTTTGCCCTCTTTAGTACTAGTGTCAGGAAAATCTTTTTTCATAATAAGCTTTAGGGCTTGGGGTAGGGACAAGGTTTGGGCTAGTGTAAGCTCATATTAGTAAAGTGGCACAGGGGGCAAATCCCCTTTTTATGTGCTAGCCTTAACTCTGCTGCTAAACCCATCCCTACACCTTTCTTTATGAAAATCCTTTTCTCTAACACTACTGTTCAAACATCTTGTGTCTGAAGTTAGTATTAGTGTTTGGATATATGCTCGCAAAAGGAAAATATTTGTTTTCCTTTTGTGATCAGTTGGTCTTTCATTGACTTTTTTTTTCTGGCAAGGGTGTTTTCAATGTGCTGACATCAACTGGCTGTGTGTTGTTGTTTTGTACTTCCATAGAGAGTTCTATAAATATGTGTCTTTATTTGACTTCAAGGTGGTTATGATATGATTTACTTCATGGAGGTCAGTTATTTTTTTTTTTATATCGCTCTACAGAGCTGTTACTCTGTAAGCCATATGGGGAACATCTGCATCTTGGTTAGCTTTATGAAGCAAAAGAAACTGAACAGGTGAAAAAAAAAAGGCAAATGGTGAAACAGTCATAAATCTATTTTCTTTGGAAGCAGACAGTCCATGAAGGGAGCTTGCATTCCCTTCAGCAATTTTTCAGCTGATAGTACAATTCAGCAAATATTTTGTTCATTTTGACCAGCTAATGTAATCATCAGTCCTCATTTCCCATTTTTCTACATAGGCTTGGCATATCACTTGAACTGTCACCATATCTCGCAATTTCAGTGCCACTCTCCTACCTACTTTGAGAGTCCTGCCTGACTGCCACATGTCTTGTCTATGCAATCCATCTAATCTCATTTCCTCTCTGCCTCTCTCCCAAGTCCTCTTCAAACCATTTTTTCTGCTTTCCTGCATGTGTCTGAATCACCATAATCTTTTCTGTTTGACCTTCTCTCTACCACTTATCTCAGGCACTTCATCTCCATCACTTCTTGCTTCCTCAGCTGCTTAGCCTTCTCTGACCTGGTTTCTGTACCTTACAGAAGTACTGGTCACACCACTGTATTTTACACCTTAGTTTTCACCTTTCTTGTCATTCTTCAGTCGCACACAACTCTAACACTCTGTGCTAGTTGTCTGCAGCCCCTCTGTTTCTACATTTGACTTCCTCATTCTCCTCAACCACCCCTCAGATACTTGAAGCTGTTGACCTGTTGTACTAGTTTCCCTTCTATCTCGGTTTTCAGCTTATTCTAATTTCCCCATTTACTGCAATGACAAATGTCCTGTCAGTACTCATTTTTCATCCTCTGTCCCTTCAGTTTTGCATTCTATCCCCCTATCATTTACTGCAGTTCAAGTTCAGAGTCTGTTTGTAATGCTATATCATCTGCATAAAGCAGCTTTGTTGAGCTGCCTCATCTGACTTGTTTGCTAATGCAGTCCATTACCAGTAGGAACAACAATTGGCTCAGAGTTGAACCCTGATGCACACCCACCCTCACTGGATACCCCTCTTTTAGTCCAATCATTGCTAATACTTGGTCATTGGCTCCTTGTACAAAGCTTCCAGTAATCCTATCAATGTTTTTGGGTCATCAGTCCATCATAGGACTATCCAATTCAGCTTCCTTGGAGTCTTGTCATATGCTTTCTCAAAGTCTACGAATAGCCAGTTGGACTCTTTCCTAATTTCTCCACCTGTCTCTCTGCAAATATTGGATCAGTTATACTGCCTCCTAGTCTGAATCTAAACTGTTCATATGCCATCTTACTTTCTACTATTCTTATTCATTTATCAAGTACCTTCTACAAAACTTTCATGCAGCGTGACAGGAGTTTGTTACCTCTGTACTGCCCACAGTTGTGAATGTTCCCTTTGTCTTTGCATACTAGCACTAGGATGTTTACTCTCCAGTCACCTGGCATGCACCTCTATCTCCATACTGCTATGAGGACCCAGTACTCTACCTTATCTGAACTAAACCTTATAAAATTAGTTCCCTATCAGTGAGAGACCTGTTTCCTCTCAGTGAGACTCTTTGAGAAATAAACTGTGATTCAGACAAATTACATCAAATTCCAAAACTCATTAGCTGCTAATCCCAAAACAGTGAGACTGAATGTGTGAAAAGGTGGACTTATATATACTATGTCCAAGATTGCTGTGCCTGACAGCAGGTATGGTGATCTCAGAATTAGCATAGTTAAGTAGCAGGGGGAGGGTATAGAACAGCAATCGCTCCATGCATTGATCTTTTCTTTTACAGGCCACATCATCTTGTACAAGAAAAAAAGGCAACATCAATGTTCCTGTAGATCCTGCAGGATGCCACAATAGCCCAAAATGTCTCTTGGAGTAAAATGTTCGTATTTACATCAGTTTAAAATTATGGAGACCACTGTGCTGTGTAGAAACAGTCAGAACACATTGCAATGGATGCCAGCAGCGTAACATAGAATTCCAAAACATTTAAAATGAAATGTAATTCTGTGAATGCTTATTTCATTAGCCATATAAGCTTAATTAAACTACTGACTTCAGAGATTACCCACAGTCGTGAAACTTCTAACGTGACCACAGAATCATACAATACATATGGGAGGGGGGCTGACATCATTTTTATTTCTGACTAAAAAAAAAATTTCAGAGAGCTGAGTGACCTGCTTTCTTTCCTTTATTGCTGATCACAGAATAAGATTACTACTAAAAAATCAGTAACTTCCCCACCACCATAGGAGCCGAGTTACCATAGTACATCTTAGTTACAAGATAGCAGCTCATCTTACAGACACATCCCCATATTCAGAAAATTATTTTGCCTTTACTACAATTTATTCCTTTTTAAATGACAGAAAAATTTGTTTCTTAAAACCTCCTCTGTGTATTATTTTCTTTTTATAATGAAACCAATTTTGGAAACAAAAGCAGAACACAGAACAATACTGTGTAATCATACCTAGGCAGTGACCTTAGCTCATTGAAGGATCTTGCTGTTATCTCAGCTGCCTCAGTAAGCCATTTCAGAAGCACAGCCTCTCATGTGAGGCGTACTAATGAGATACATCTCATACTAGCAGATTGATTACAGATTGCTGCATACATTTTTTTAAAGCACAGTAGAAAAATCTATCTGGCATATATATAAACATAACACACAAATAGATCAACCACTAAAGTCTATAGTGTCACATGTTTCAGTGTTTATTAAATAAACACATCCGTTATCTTGTCAAGAAACACTTGGCATTCAGTATAAGTATTATACACATAAATACAGAGCAACTCGCAATGGGATGTGTTACATAGTGAATCAAAATTAGCGTATTTATATTCTTTTGTGGCTTATTTGCATGTTTCTGTTGTACAGAAAAAATGGTGCACATTTTTCTTATGTGTAGGCTGTCATTTTTCTTTGGTTTTAGGGACTGTTTCTATTTCTTGATGTGACAGCCGTATGCCCATGGCATGTAATTTATGTGTCACTTGTTTGTCATGGTTCAGCAGACTATAAATTCAAGACAGGAGAAACAAGAGGGCATGTGATACATAAAGGGATTTAATTAAAATAGGTATAATTACTGCATCTGTTTTATGAAGGACATTTGCTCTGTGTCACAAGGGGGAAATGAAAGAAAAGAATCTAAAAGAAAAATCTGCACACCTGCATTCACAATAGATTTACAAAATACACTGCTGTTGTTGGGAGCGGATTAATTTATTTTTATATGTGCTGCTGTGTTTCTTTCCCAGTATGCGTATGCATACAGCATATCCACCAAAATGCTGAGAACAGATTCATATGGTTCCATCATTTCACCCTTTCATTGTAACCATATTTCTCTTTGCACTGGCGTGGAGTTTGGTATTACCAAGAATTGGACTGACCGCTGGAAACAAGACTGAGATATTTCCAGTGAGGCAAACTGTGAATATATGTTGAAAATGTGAAAATATTTTGACAGCCATCAATTTACAAAGACATACATCAACATATTGTGTCTCTTCTCAAAAATTTATAAAGAATCCAGTGTTTAAAGTTTGAGGTGCTTTTGACTGCTGAAGTTTTGAACTTGAATTGGTGTTAGTGTAGAGCTGTGCATGGTTGTGAGAAATACCACAGCGTTTCTAATATCATTACTCCCTTACAGTTGAATCACTTATAAATGGTAATTGAATTGTTCAGTTCACTGCAACTTCAGCGATTTGGTCTAGTTGCAGCAAATTAAATAATGCAGTCAGACTATTTGTCTGCTCATAGTGCAGAATCCCACCTGCCTGTTAACTGTTTGCTAGCATAATTCTCAGTTTGTCAGTGAAATGAGAGACTTAGAAACTGTTGGGCTCTAAAACGAGAGACTGGGAGCTGGCAGTCTCTCACAAGGAAGGCAGATCCTTAGATTATTAGATAAAGGGATAGATATTCACAGTGCTGTATTATCTTGATGAAAAATGTATTTTGATTTTCCAAATAAGAATACTGTAAACTTCTGCACTGAATTCTGCACATAGAGCACTTTTTGTTTGCCACTAGTGCCTTTTTTACAGTGCATGAATGTTATTACATAGTTACAGGTTACAGTTGGAAAGGGAGTTTGTAAAGATAGACAGCTGTTAGACATGAGCTTCTGGTCTTGTAGCACCCTGTTAAAGTCTTGTGTGTTTTCATTTTATTTGTTTGCATTCTTGCACATGCAATGTTCAAGTCAGCATCTAGTTGGTCCTCATACACTGATCGGCTCAGACTCCACAATTCCCCTAAACAGTATAAAGCAGATAATGAAAAATATAAAGAATGTTGCTTTGTATAAGGCAAAGTTTGTATTTCTCTTTTTTGACAACTAACATACCAACTCAACAACAGAATGTAATAAGGTCTACAGATGACATTATAAGAAAAGTGACTAAGCAAAATCAGTTTATATAACCACACTTTTTGAATATCGGAATCATTACAGTTTACAGCACTATGTCATGTGACCTAAATCCAGCATAGCCTTCAATATGTAACATTAGCTGGTTATGCACTGCAAACTTTAATAAGAAACTGTAGTGGTTTACCAAAAGTCTACATTGCATAGTCTGATTCTACTGAATACAATGCTGCAAACCATCAGATATTGTGCTAGCAGTTTAAGTATATCCATATGCCCTAAACCTCATATAATGTAGCAATAATAATCAGCATATCAGTCATGCCTCTACTCCATGTGTGGTAACTACCATGGTTGTTTTTAGAGTCAGCATTCCCACCATTCAGTCCTCACATCAACAGAATAATCTTTGTCTAGGTCCCCACTTCCATCCCTTATAATAAATGTTTTGTGGTCATGTCAAGAGGTCAAGCCTTCCCCACCTCACAAATTGAGTTCTCCTGCTCACTGCCCATAGTTAGCCTACATGCCTCTCATAGTGTTTGCTAACACTTACATGCTGACTTGTAGTAAGTGCTTTTGTTCACCACATCTTATCAGGCTGTACCAGAGAGAGTCACAATTTAATGGAGGTTATGATGATGTCAATTTAAATTCTGCCATTTCTGCAATATGTATGTAATGACATAAACAGACTGATTTTTATTTATGTTTTGTTGACCAGGTTAGTCCCACTAGCCTAGCAGCCTCTTTTTCAGAGGAGACCGAAGGTGGTATTTATACAACTACTAGGATAAATTTGTCCAGGTCATCAGGGAATTTCCCCTAAACTTATCAATAGGTACCATGGGATCTTTTACATCCACCTGGGCTACCACCAACTCAGGCAGATGGGATCTTAGTTTAATGTCTCATCTGAAGGATGACATACTTAGGAGGGCAGCCCTCCCCCCTTATTCTGCACTGCAGTTTCAACAATCAATGTGGGACTAGAATCTGTGTCAAAAGCAAGTGTGCTACCTGTTGTACCCCTGACACTGTTGATCAAATCTAGCATCACAATGTCATTCCTTATTAATGAAATAAGTAAGCAGCTTACATCCACGGTCATCCTCCCTCCATCTAAATTCAAACGTGTTTCAGAATTGACAGAGCACACATGAGCACAAGTAGCATCACTAAAGAAGTATCTACTGCCAGCCAACGGGTTCAAATCTCTGGTTTGTCAAAGTCAGAAGTTAAAAAATGACAGGGGAAACACTGCAGAAAATCAAGCAACACTGACTCTGGGCATGGATGAGTGGTGTTACTGTACTTTACAAGGAATATGGGGAGTAATATGGTAAAACTACAGAGAGTGATGCAGGAGGGGAGGGTGAGCGTTGTTGATTTGTTGATGGACTGCTGATGAGAGAGATTGGCCCTAGGCATAAATTGTTCAGGAATGGCAGAGAAGGAGAAGAGAGTAATGAAGGTGGAGAAGCAGTCTATCTAAAGGATAGCATCAAATGTCAGATCCAAAAGAGGAAAAGCATAGCCTAGTAAGAGGGGAAGGCATGGTCAGAAAAGCACTGGTATAGAGGAAGATGGTTATAGACATGCAAGATTCAGATCTGTCAGGAACAAACAAGAGGATTCCAAACTTCAGGTTAGACTCAGAGTGAGAAGGGATTAAGGTCAATGGGTGAGGGGGGGTTAGCCAGCTGCTGCAAGTCAGAATCAGGAAGTACAGAATTATGGACATGAGCCTAACCAAGATGAAAGGCATCATGGATGCTCAAATGAAGGCCATACTAAACAATGATCACACCACTTTGTCCCTAGAGTGTGGAAAGAGGAAGAACACAAGGTCAAAGACAGTAGTAAAGAATTTTTGAAGGGACGCTTGCACATAGAAAAGGGTAAGAAGAGGGTCAGAATATAATTTTTGTCTCTTAAAGTCAGAGGAAACAAGCTATGGTACTTAGCCATGGTAGCAGTACTTAAGAGTAAAGAACACATTTTCCACAAAAACATTCAACAGACCATTCAGTGGCTAAAGTTGTAGATAAAAACTGCAACAAGTTTATTTGGTGAGCGCTTTCATGGTATAGATACACCACTTCATCAGACCCATTACTAACAAATTAACCTGCTCTTATATACCTGTGGTAATTAAAAACAACCAATCACAGATAAGCAACTATTAACTTGAACAATCCATCCTTAAAAAGACAACACATCACTATTGCAAGTTAAAAAACAACATTATAAAAATGTACAATACATTCATATAGTTCTTAAAAACATAAATTACATTATTCTCATTAGTAACTTATATATATATATATATATATATATATATATATATATATATATATATATATATATATATATATATGTATAATTTCTTTAATTTCTAACATAATAATTAAGGGTACCCCTTAAGCCCTTGTTAAAATCAAGACCATTAGTTAAGAAATAAGATGTTTAATTATCATGTTATGAATTAAAGAAATTATTTATATATATATATATATATATATATATATATATATATATGAAACTTAATGAGAATAATGTAATTTATGTTTTTAAGAACTATATGAATCTATTGTGCATTTTTATGATGTTGTTTCTTAACATGCAATAGTGATGTGTTGTCTTTTTAAGGATGGATTGTTCAGGTTAATAGTTGCTTATCTGTGATTGGTTGTTTTTAATTACCACAGGTATATAAGAGCAGGTTAATTTGTTAGTACTGGGTCTGATGAAGTGGTGCATCTATACCATGAAAGCGCTCACCAAATAAACTTGTTGCAGTTTTTATCTACAACTTTAGCCATTGAGTGGTCTGTTGGATGTTTTTGTGGAAATTGTATTCTTATCTTTTATCCAAGGACTCTGTTCTACTGACGACGACTTGCCTTGTGTTTGGATACTTAAGAGTAAAGACAAAGGTTAGAAAAGACAAAAAGAGGAGACATTCACTATGGCTACACAGGAAAAAATGGAGTGTACAGACAGAGGAAACGAAGAAGGTAAAGTCAGAAATGGAAAAAAAAATCTGAATGGGACCTGCCAAAACGGGTCATAATGAAGAACTAAAACATTTTAAGTATAGAACAAAAAGATGGATATGAAGGACAAAAAAATTACTTTTTCTATGTTTAAAAGCTTACTTGCTACAACTTAGCACACAAGAAGCACTGAAGCACTAAAGTACATTTCTGTGCTGGCATTCAATAATGATGATACAGAAAAGAATGCACATCCTGATCACATTCAGTAACTCCTTGAGTCTGGGATAGTTGCCCTCTTTGCCCTTCTCTTGCTATGCTTCTGTCTGGTTGACTAGAGAACAAGTCTATCTCTTCACTGATGACTTTAAGTAAGGCGAAAGCTGTAGATGATGGGAAAGAGTCCACTAAAGATCATGGAAGGGATGACAATGGCTTGGGAGGTAGGACATGAAGATCTTTGTAGACAATGACTTGGGAGGTAGCACATGAGGATGTTTGTAGACAATGGCTTGGGAGGTAGCACTTGAGGATGTTTTTAGACACTGGCTTGGGTGGTAGCATGTGAGGATGCTTGCAAACAATGGCTTGGAAGGTAGTACATGAGGATGATTGTGGACAATGGCTTGGAAGGTAATACATAAAGATGTTTGTAGAAAATGGATTGTGAGGTAGCACATAAGGATGTTTGTAGACAATGGCTTGGGAGGCAGCTTATGCAGATCATAGTAGACAATGGCTTGGGAAGTAGCATGTGAGAATGTTTGTAGATGATGGCTTGGGACATAGCACATGAGGATGATTATGTACAATGACTTGGAAGATAGTACATGAAGATCTTTGTAGACAATGACTTGGGAGGTAGCACATGAGGGTGTTTGTAGACAATGGCGTGGGTGGTAGCACATGAGGATGTTTGTAGACAATGGCTTGGGTGGTAGCACATGAGGATAATTATGGACAATGGCTTGGAAGGTAGCACATGAAAATGTTTGTAGACAATGGCTTGGGAGGTAGCACATGAGAATGTGTGTAGACAATGGCTTGGGTGGTAGCACATGAGGACATTTGTAGACAATGGCTTGGGAGGCAGCTCATGCAGATGATTGTAGAAAATGGCTTGGGAGGTAGCACATGAGGATGATTGTGGACAATGGCATGGAAGGTAGCATGTGAAGATGTTTGTAGACAATGGATTGGGAGGTAGCACATGCAGATGATCGTAGATGATGGATTGGGAGCACATGAGGATGATTGTAGATAATGGCTTGGGAAATAGCACATGAGGATGTTTGTAGACAATGGCCTGGCAGGTAACACATGAGGATGTTTGTAGACAATGGCTTGGGAGGTAGCACATGAGGAAGATTGCAGATAATGGCTTGCAAGGTAGTCCATGAGGATGTTTGTAGACAATGGATTGGGAGGTAGCATATGAGGATGTTTGTAGACAATGACTTGGGAGGTAGCATATGAGGATATTTGTAGATAATGGATTGGGTGGAGGCACATGAGGAAGTTTGTAGACAATGGCTTGGGAGGTAGCACATGAGGAAGATTGTAGACAATGTGTTGAAAGGTGACACAATAATTATTATAGACAATGGCTTAGGAGTTAACACATGAGGAAGATTGTAGACAATGGCTTGGGAAGTGGCACATGAGGATGTTTGTAGACAATGGCTTAGGATGAAGCACATGAGGATGTTTTTAGACAATGGTTTTGGAGGTAGCATATGAGGATGTTTGTAGACAATGACTTTGGAGGAATCATATGAGGATATTGGTAGACAATGGCTTGGGTGGTGGCACATGAGGATGTTTGCAGACAATGGCCTGGGAGGTAGCACATGAGGAAGATTGTAGACAATGGCTTGGGATGTGGCACAAGAGAATTATTGTAGACAATGGCTTGGGAGGTTGCGCATGCAGATGATTGTAGACAATGGCTTTGGAGGTAGCACATGAGGAAGATTGCAGATAATGCCTTAGGAGGTAGAACATGAGGATGTTTGTAGACAATGGATTGGGAGGTGGCACATGAGGATGTTTGTAGAAAATGGCTTAGAGGTAGCACATGCAGATGATTGTAGACAATGGCTTGGTAAGTAGCACATGCGGATGATCGTGGACAATGCCTTGGAAGGTTGTACATGCAAATGATTGTAGACAATGGCTTGGTAAGTAGCACATGCGGATGATCATGGACAATGGCATGGAAGGTAGTACATGAGGATGTTTGTTGACAATGGTTTGGGAGGTAGCACATGAGGAAGATTTTAAACAATGGCTTAGGAGGTGACACATGAGGATGTGTGTAGACAATGTCTTGGGAGGTGGCACATGAGAAAGATTTTAGGCAATGGCTTGGGAGGTAGCACATGAGGATGCTTGTAGACAATGGCTTGGGAGGTGGCACATGAGGATGTTTGTAGACAATGGCTTGGGAGGGAGCACATGAGGAAGATTATCGACAATGGCTTGGGAGGTGGTACATGAGAATTATTGTAGACAATGGCTTGGGAGGTAGCACATGAGGATGACTGTAGACAATGACTTTAGAGGTAGCACATGAGGAACATTGTAGACAATGGTTTGGGAGGTGCACATGAGGATGATTGTAGACCATAGCTTGGGAGGTAGCACATGCAGATTGTAGATAATGGTTTGGAAGGTAGCATGTGAGGATGTTTGTAGACAATGGCGTGGGAGGTGGCACATGAGGATGTTCGTAGACAATGGCTTGGGAGGTAGCATATGAGGATGTTTGTAGACAATGACTTGGGAGGTGGCACATGAGAATGCTTGTAGACAATGGCTTGGGAGGGAGCACATGAGGAAGATTATCGACAATGGCTTGGGAGGTGGTGCATGAGAATTGTTGCAGACAATGGCTTGGGAGGTAGCACATGAGGAACATTCTAGACAATGGCTTGGGAGGTGCACATGAGGATGATTGTAGACCATAGTTTGGGAGGTAGCACATGCAGATTGTAGATAATGGTTTGGAAGGTAGCATGTGAGGATGTTTGTAGACAATGGCTTGGGAGGTGACACATGAGGATGTTTGTAGACAATGGCTTGGGAAGTAGCATATGAGGATGTTTGTAGACAATGACTTGGGAGGTGGCACATGAGGATGTTTGTAGACAATGACTTGGGAGGTAGTACATGAGGAAGATTATAGACTATGGCTTGGGAGGTGGTACATGAAATTTATTGTAGACAATGGCTTGGGAGGGAGCACATGAGGAAGATTATAGACAATGGCTTGGGAGGTGGTACATCAGAATTATTGTAGACAATGGCTTGGGTGGTAGCACATGAGGATGATTGTAGACCATAGCTTAGGAGGTAGCACATGCAGATGATTGTAGATAATGGTTTGGGAGGTAGCATGTGCGGATGTTTCTAGACAGTGGCTTGTGATGTAGTACATGAAGATGTGGTAGACAAATGCATAGTACTGCATTTGGGCTTGAGCAACTGGAATGTAAAGTATCATATGACAGATTACTTCTGAACCTCTAAGCATTAATGATCATAGCACTGGCCTTTAAAAATCATTGCAGAGGAACAGAAAGAGGAGCACTTTCTTATTTTGCACTATAGAAGTTCTTTATTTATTATACCCTAGTTAAACAGTGGTAGTGAATGTTGTGCAGGTATACTTTATGTAAATAATAAAAGCATGTTCCCATGAATAGGTCTAACTTTATGAAGAACATGAACCTAGGAGGAACAAGACCACATCAAAGAGCCTATATCATAGTGCCATGGCCAAATCATTGCTCTATGCCTCCTAAATCATAACTCTGTGGCTAAATCATAGTGCTGTAGCCAAATAATAGCTTTATGCCTAAATCATAGTGCTATGGCTAAAGGATAGCTCTATGCCTAAATCATAGTCCTATGTGTAAATGGTAGCTCTATGACTAAATGATAGTGTTATGACTAAATCATACTGCTATGCCAAAATTATAGCAGTTGAGAGGTATGTGTGAAGTGGAACTGGTAGCAGCAGAGCAGAAAAATAAATTCAGGATGTTGCTGTCTGTTAGAGTGGACCTCCAGGAACTCACTGAGAGGGCAGCAGCAGCAACAAAAGTATCTAACATAATGTTGGGCTGTATTCACAAGAGAACAGATTCCATAATAAAGAGATAATGCTTCCACTTTGTGTACCACATGCTTGTGTGTAGACCTAAGATACAGAAGGAGAGCAACAGGCTGCTGGATGAAGTCCAAAGGCTTGCAGCTAAAAGAATATATGGAATGAAGTGGATGTCTATGACCAGAAATCAGAGGAACTAGAACTATTCCAAACACAATGAGCATGCAGGTATGGTCCAATGTTTTAATATAAAACAACAGAACTCTCATAGTGGCACAATCAATGTTGTTGAGAGAACTAGAACTATTCTCAACAAAGACCAATAGTGATGGGAATGACATAATATGTGTGCTATATGGGTGCACAAAATCATGTCAGGGCGATATAAATATATGTTTTAATACAAATGCAAAGAGGAGACTGGAGGGGACAGGAGCAGTAGATTTTAGAAACCAACTCCTTTACAGAGAGAGTTGTTGGGGTCCCATGAAATGAACTGCTGAAATAGATGATAGAAAGCAAATGCATAAGGCAAAAGGACACATGAAACAGATATAAAGGGGGTGAGATAAGTGAATAGTGACAAACAGATGGAGGAGAGGTAGAATGTTACATGGGTTTAAAGGCCATCCTAGATAGCTTAATGTCTCCTTCTGTTGTCAACCAGATATGATATAATATAGAGTCACCACAGACAGGAGAAATCAAAAGAGTATATCATAGTAAGCAAGTGAACTGGCAGGAAGTGAAAGACTGCATGCTTGATTATCTGAGATACAAAATTTTGGACAAGTCAAATTTTGTAGATGATGTCAGCATACTTTGGAAGCCTCTTGTCACAAATGACCTGGAGCATGCAATGTGTAGATGACAAGTTAACAAGATGGAGACAGTGCTGAAGAGGTTGAACCTCCATGATGTTTATATATTCAAACTGACATTTCTAGAAAGCAAATGTGCTATGTGATATGCAACTCCCTCAACTACATATTCTGGCCGACAGATTCAGTGCCAACTTTACCCCCTCCCCCAAAGGACCAATCACAATACCAGTAGATTGCCAGGCACCCAGTATTACTGCTGCACAGGTTAAAACAGCACTGTCCAAGGCCAAGAATACAGCTTCTATGGGACCTGACAATATCCCTGTGTTCTACATGAACTACAGAGTGAACTGGCACCTGACTTGTGTGCCCTGTTCAATCACAGCCTCACCTCAGGCTTTGTCCCTACCGAATGGCACACTGCTACAGTCATCCCTCTCCACAAAGGAGGAGCAACTACAGACCCTGGGAAGTATCGCCCCATTAGCCTGACGAGTCTGATATGCAAAGCTATGGAATGCATCATCATGGACCTAACAAACAAGGATATAGGGTCTCTCCAAACTCTGGATCCCACACAGTTTGGTTTTGTGAAGGGTAGATCATGCCTGCTTAACTTGTTCAACTTCTTTGAGTCAGTAACCAGAGCTGTAGATGAAGGTAAGGTGGTTCATACAGCCTACCTTGATCTGGCCAAGGCCTTTGATAACATTCCCCTCTCAGGAATCATAGAAAAACTCACTAAGCTAGGCATCAACCCCTGTATCACTAGGTGGGTTGCAAACTGGCTCACAGATAGAACCCACAGTGTGAAAGGTCCTCTCCTGTTTGGTATCTACTTCTCTGAAGTCCAGGCCAACATGAAAGGGACTCTGGCTGACAAAGTTTGCAGACGATTGCAAGTTGAGAGCTATTATTAACTCCCCAAGTGATGTTAACATCCTACAGAATGGCCTCACTGAGACCAACAACTGGTGTCAGAACCAAGGCCTTAAGTTCAATGGCAAAAAATGTGTTGTTATCCCCTTTGAGAAAAACCCAGCTCCCACAAATTACTACATTGATTGTAGTCCACTCAATGAAGAATGCGTTATAAGAGATCTGGGAACACAGGTTGACAGCAACCTCTCTTTTGATCATCACATTCCCACTGTGGTCAGAAAGTCCTTCTACGTGGCACATCTCATTACTAAGTGTTTTGCATCCAGGAAGAAAGAGGCCATTGTCTCCATCTACTCTTTCCTCATTAGGCCAATCATCGCGTACAATGGCCCATTTGGCATGTACCTCACTAGACACCTGAAATAACTGAAGACACTGCAAAAGTACCTCGCAAAGAGGATCCTAGGCCTTAAAAACTTGTCCTATATGGACAGACTCAAAAAACTCCAACTATTCTCTGTCTCATATCACCTACGTAGAGGAGATCACTGCTTGACTTACAAAGCAATGTCTGACCCAGCTCTGTTAGAAATGCTACAGCTAAAGAAATCCCAATCCCTCTGCACCACACACTCCAGAGACCTCAACCTCATTACCACAATCAACAGGACATACTGGAGGGGCAGGTTCATAACCCAGAGACTGCCCATGCTATAGAATAGACTTCCCATACATGTCAAGCAGAGCACCTCGCTGACCCTCTTTGAGAGAAATCTTGATGAGTGGATGGGAAATAGAAAATTCACCATGGGGATAAGTCCAGTGGCTCTACTCGACAGAGGCACTGGGAACTAAGGATGGGTGGCATGATGACAGGGTGATCCTATGGCTAGGCTTGTAAAGGCCCCAGGGCCATTACCTAGTACACACCTATGAACCTATGAACCAGATAGTACTTTATTCATTTATGGAAACCTCATCTCCCTGGGGACAGTACTCATCTGGAAAGTTTTTTTAGAAGATTAGTAACTCCTTGCTACTTCATATCAAGAAATGTCTCACAATCATGGTGTGATTCACCACAGGGTTAACAGGAGACAGGAAAAATAACTGAGACATTTAAATAAGTCAAGAAAATAAATGAAAGAGCTAACACTTCTATTGCCATCATTAGCACATAAAATAGTGACAGTACTTAAGGCAGTTTCTTTTAGTCATTTCAAATATAAACTATATAAACACCTGATTTCCCTCCTAGAACCTGTGTTACACCTAAGTTGGTAAGTTACTTCAAAAGCGGTTAGATAGTTGAATGCAGAGTGGTACAAGATATGACTCATCAAAATATTTTGAGTCTGAAGACAGGTGCTGAATTGAAAAGCCAAATTATCTGTCAGCAACGTTATCCATCACTTAAGCAGAAATCATACAGCATCTGGTCACCACAAAATTAACTAAGCATGCATATTATAAAAAGTGCAACTTTTATTCATTTAAAAAGCTGCTAACTCACTCTGTTCCTGCATTCCTATGCTGATGTAACACAAATGAAGTAATTTCACAAGGGAAATGATTCAAAGGAAGAACAATGGAAGGAATAGAATCATGGATAAATCCTCCTCAAAAATGTAATAATGAATATTGCATGGTACTGAAGTAAATGTCAGTAGCCTTAAAGTACATGGTATTAGAAGTTTAGTTGAAGCATATTTCCTGAATTACATTATAAAACTCTAATAATGCTTAAATAAAGCCAATACTTTGGAAAGCGAATGTCACATTCTGGTTGTAGAACAAGAATAAAAATATTATTTGGCTCCCTGAAAAAGTGAATAGTATAAGCTAAAAATCCATCACCAGTATCTATCTTTAATGTTATTATAAATATAATATAACTTGAAGAATGCACAAAATGTACTATGCAAACTGGCAGCATGAGCATTTAGAAATTCATTTTAAAACTCACAGCCTTGGTCAGTTTTAGAAGGCATTTTCTTGTGCAGTTACTAAATCCAATTATTACAGCTACTGCTGCAGTAAAGTGTCATCCTAAAATGTATGACATACAAAAAATAATCATACCAATTCCACTAAGCTTTCATTCAATAATCTTTACTTATTTTTTTTTTTTTTTGTAGAAAAAAAATCTGAAGCCTGTCACTGTAAAAAATGCACTGCATCTTTATTGCAAATGTCATCTTTCTGCGTTACAGCTAACACCAACCAATTAAATAACCATTTATACACGTGTGTGTGTGTGTGTGTGTGTGTGTGTGTGTGTGTGTGTGTGTGTGTGTGTGTACATATGTATGTACCTATATATCTATATATAGATACAGGTATACTTACAAACATCAGCAATCTACAAAGATATACAAAATACAGTTGGCACTGAAATGTCAAGAGCACACTGCTCATGCTCTGAAACACTATGTCAGAGCACGCAAATAAAAAAAAAAAACAAGTTTTGCACACTCCATGTGAATGGTATACCCACACGCCCCTATAAATTAAATATACCAACTGCAAAATTATACAGTAATGGGGAAAGGGTATATTTCCCAACCGCATTATTACTGCAGTCTCTCACAGTTGTCAGCCATCTGTGCTGTTGTCCAAAGTGTGTCAACAAAACAGCTATTGACAATATCCAAATCTGACTAAAATGAGCAGTTATGTATATATATATATATATATATATATATATATATATATATATATATAAAATGTTTAAGGACAGAGGATACCCCATTTTTATGATTAATGATGTTTCTCAAAATGTTATGAGAAAATGGGGTAAAAAATATAATACACTGTTAGGAGCAGAATTGGTAAGTAATAGAAACATAGAGGGAAACAATAGCTTTAGTAGAGCATTAATATTAGACTATAATCCAACAGCAGAAATAGTAAAAAATATAGTTACCTAAAAGGTGATGCCGAGGTTTATAGAATCTTGGGGCACAAGCCTAATTTCATGTATAAAACTGCCCCAAATTTGAAAAATAAATTTGAATATAATAGAGGTATACAAACACAAGAAAGAACCAATGAAGGTAGTAGGAAATCCGGCAGGTGTAATCAGTTCTTTGCTATCATAGAGGACAACAATATTATTCTTGAGAATGTTAATAAAACAAAGATATTTTTTTAAGAAAGGGAACTGTAATACTAAACAGGTGACATATTTAGCTAAGTGCAATACCTGTGCTGCATTCTATATAGGGAAAACCTATAGAGCTTTTAAAAACAGGGTATACGAACATCTTTATAATATAAGAAGAAAGGATAAAACTAGTGCTCTATATAGACATATAGAAGCTAATCCTACTTCCTCTGCTTTCAGGTTTGGCATTGTGGAAATAGTTATATCACAGCCCGGGGGGGGGGGGGGTATAAAAAGCTATTTTAAAAGAGAGAGAGGTGAGATGGCAGTTGCTGTTAAATGCAACATGTACCCCGGGTATTAATGATTAATGATAATATTACTATTACACCTGTGCTGGAATTAAGACAATAGTAGATAAAATAATATGTATTTGAGTATATCATTGTCATAAATATGTCACACTATTATATATGTATTATATATAGGTAAAGTTTCAGCTTCTCATTTGAACATCTTGTAGTATGTTTAGCACATAAATACATGTTTTTGGTATTGGGTTTTTAGTATTATTTATGAATAACAACAGTTATTCATACATTTTATTAATTTTAATGTTTTATATTTGCAGTTTTTTAGAACTGGGACTCATATATGGTAGTTTGCTACTGTTGCTTTAAGCTAATGAAGTAGTTGCTGTTAATTAATAAATTAATTGGCTTGAAAATGGTATAAATATCAGTGAAGAATGTTTTTTAATTGATTCTGATGAAGTCTGTGGTGTGGGAGACGAAAGTGCTAAATCCTGTGGAGTTCCTGATGTGAATAAAAGACTATTCGTTTTTAAAATACACTTGAGTGGACTGCTGTAGCTTTTGGAGTGCTAGGGAATCCTGTGCCTGGTGTTTTTTCTATTATTTTTTACTACTCATTTTTTGCTGGTTGTAAGGGATAACACAAACAGTTTTGGTTTAGTTGCATTTACTGTTAAATGGAAAAACTGTGCGACTGCAGTTTGTGCATTTGCTGTTTTCACCCTTGAAAGGTATTTCTCTTTTCCTCATATTTAAACAAACCTCAAATTTAGTATATTTAAGAAACAGAATGTGGGGGTACATAGTTCCTCACATGGGGAGTGCATGAAAAAGTGTTAGACGTATTCTGATCAGTAAGGTAGTTGTGTTTATTTACTGAAACTTTTTGACCAGCAAGTTTGTGTATGTCAGCACTACAACCAATTTCTTGAAGAAGACTGAAACAAATAGCCTGGGGGTTTCGGCTTCATATATGATATCCCTCCAATACTGAAAGCTGAACTTTTCTATTATTTATTTTCTCACACTTGGATATTGGAGGAATAATTTATCTGGAAATATTATTTTATGTTTATGTTACTTTTGCATTCTTAGTTTTAGTTCATCTGTTCTATTAGTAATACTCTGACGGCACAACTTACAAAAATGTAAACTTATCCAGCTATTAAAATTGAATAAATTGTCTGCATAATGGCTGTAATATGAACTGATTAATGTTCTTCTAGGGGCCATAAGCACATTTACAGCTTAGGTGATGAATGAGTATGCTAGCAATTTGGAATTTCTTTACTCATTTAATTTTTTGAGCTTTCATGTTAATTCCTTATCACAGAACCAAAAATACATAGTACAGTAACAGAAATCCTAGTGCATGAACATATTGCAGAAACAGATTGATCAAATAACACAGGTAATGTTCTCAAGTCATGGAAGGTAATATCAAATGACAGCAGAAATATAAATATATTATACATAAATGTACCAGCAATTAATGAGACTTCATAAGGGCAAACTAGAAGATAAATAGTTTATCATAGGATCATAAGAGGTTACTAGGCTATCGACTCGGAGGTCATTTCAAGCCGAATCATTTCACCCCAATGTAATACCATAGATACTCTAGTCAATACCCAGGACTGTATTTAAAAATGAGTGCCCATGTCCAGGAAGGTTATGGATCCTATCCCCAGTATGAACTTAGTGTGCCCCATCCACTCATCCAGGTTCCTTTTGAACAGCGTCATAGAGGTGCTCTGTTTCACATGAATTAGCAGCCTAATCCAAAAACCTCTCCACAAGCCAGGAACAAACAAATAGAAAGTATTCTACACTGCCCTAAAAACTGTTGGTATTGTTTCCTTCATACATATATGGTAATGATGGCCTTACAGTTCTTTACCTATGTGTGTCCTGACATCAGTTATGTAGATGTAGTTTATTACCTTTGATCAGTCCCGCAGTATACAGGCCAATGGCAGAGTACTTCAATATACCTACCACAAATGTGCATGTTATGTATTCTCAAGACAATCATGGGAGTAGCACATGATTACTGAGTGTGCCAGTGAACATGAATAGTGACAGCCAAGCATTTATGTTCTTTGACTGTAATTATATTAATGTTTATCATTTACATTAATGTATAACATGCTTGGCTAATGCATGTTTAAAGGTACAATACCCCTTTTCCATGGTTACAGGTGACAACAACTGCTAAAGACATGAGTCCTTCTGATGTGCATGAGACAGTAGCTGTAAGGTTCATTTATTCTAGCTTATACATGATAAAGTGTAAAATAGAGCAGTACTGTTGGTTACCAAAGACAACTTTCTGTATACACATGTGATAAGCAATAACTGCAGAATATGCAAATATCGCCAGTGTATCTGCAGTCCTTTCTAAGTGTTACCTCAACTCATCATTTTATTAACATGTATCACATTTGCTCTCCGTTTATTCCACAGTTGCTTTGTGTCCCTCTCACATCCATTTTATTTGTGCACACAGATCAATAAAGTATACAGAATTACTTTTTATTAAATCGATACATAAATTATTTACAGCAAATGTGCCCTTTGTGAGCTAATTACATTTTAATTATCTGAGTGCATTCTGCTGCTTCTTGTATGTGCACTGATCACAAAACATCTGAGTACAATTTCCCCTCCATCATATTTCTTACATTAAACTTGCCCTTGCCTTGTAATATACTGTCTACACATGCTTGTTCAACAGGTTTGCCTGCAGGGAATCCCTAATGTTTATATTGTGTGTTCAAGCCCAGTGTACGTTTTCTTGGCTGCTAATACTTGTGCTGGCCATGAACAGGTGCTGCAAAATGTGTAGGCATCTTTAGCAGTTTGAATATTCAATGAGCGCTGCTGCTAATCGTGCTGACATGCATAAATTGCGTAAGCTTAGTGCAAAGTGTACACAATTGTTAATGGATCCCAGGGCTGTGTATGCTGGAAAATGCCAGTTAAACTCTTTGGAATGATGTTGTAAGTTGAGGGGCTCAAAACTGAGCTCTGTGGAGCCTGTGATAATAACGCACAAGTTTCCGAACTGGAAGGCCACAAATCTCAGCTGTCCTATCAGTAAGATGTCTGCACCAACTAATCAACAGGGATGAGAATCTGAAAACCAGTATATTTTCCATGTATGATGTTTTCAAACTCACTTGAGCAGAGACACACTCTTATAAACTTATGTCAGACAGTTTGGTAACATCCATATTTAAAGCTGATATTTAAGCTCAGGATGCCCCTGCAAGGGTAGCTATTACCTTTGGTGAAAACAATGTCTCTTCACACTATCAAATTAACAACAATTCTCTATGTACCTATGAAGTGGTAAGGGATCTGGGATCACAAGTAGACTGTGACCTTAACTTTGACCATCATGTGTCTACTGTAATAAGGAAGGCTTTCTACATAGCACACTTGTTTAGCAAAGGCATAGCTTCTAGAGCAAAGGAGGTTATAGCACACTTGATTAGCAAAGGCATAGCCTCTAGAGCAGGCATGGGCAAACTACGGCCCGGGGGCCACATGCAGCCCGTTAAACGTTTTGATTTGGCCCGCCAAACTTGGCACCCCTTCATTTCCGATTTTTCTTTTCTTTTTTTTTAAATTTTCGCGCTGTCGGGGCTGATGTCATCACGTGCATGATGACGTCAGCACAGCCAGTCGAATTGAGCTCGCATCATCATTCCGGCTGGCTGGCGGTTAAGTTAACAGTCAGCGGGAATGCAACATGTGGAACAGAAGAGGCTGACTCAGCGAGCCCTGAAACGGATTCATGGCAGCAGCAAAGGGGCCAGGGATATAGTGAGCTCACGGAGCTGGGATTAATGGCGTTAGCAGGCTGGGATACAGCGAGCCCTGAAATGGAGCCGGGCCCAGGATTAATGGCAGCAGCAGCAACATGAGGATGGATTGAACAGAAGAGCACTACTCAGGGTAAGAGAGAGTGTGTGTGTGTGTGTGTGTGTGTGTGTGTGTGTGTGTGTGTGTGTGTGTGTGTGTGTGTGTGTGTGTGTGTGTGTATGAAATAGAAGAAAGTGAGTGAATCACTGAATGCAGGTTTGAAAGGTGAAGTGTGTGTGTGTCTGTGTGTGTGTGTGTGTGTGTGTGTGTGTGTGTGTGTGTGAATGATGTTTGAAAGGTGAAGTGTGTGTGTGTGTGTGTGTGAGTGATCAGAGAGAGAAAGTGAGTGAATGCAGGTTTGAATTGTGAAGAGTGTGTGTGTGTGAGCGATTGGAGAGAGAAAGTGAGTGAATGCAGGTTTGAATTGTGAAGAGTGTGTGTGTGTGGCGATTGGAGAGAAAGTGAGTGAATGCAGGTTTGAAAGGTGAAGTGTGTGTGTGTGTGTGTGTGTGTGTGTGTGTGTGTGTGTGTGTGTGTGTGTGTGTGTGTGTGTGTGTGTGTCAGAGAGAAAGTGATTGAATGCAGGTTTGAAAGGTGAAGAGTGTATGTGTGTGGAGAAAGTGAATTATGAAAGCTGACAAGATTCTGTGTGTGTGTCTGTGTGTGTGTGTGTCTGTGTGTGTGTGTATATAGATTGCAGCATCGCTGTTCAAAACCTGCTGAAGTTAAATAGATGTCCAGTTTAACTGACAGAAAATGTATCTGCGTGTAAAATGATTTACTAGCTTATTAATTTAAGCTCTCCTAAAAGTACACTATTAAGTAGGTAAGAAGAATCAGTTATTACTGTGTTCTGTTTGGTTCACAAGGGATTAATATGTAAGCAGGCACTTGAATATATAAGTCCCCTCCTTGTCTGTGCAGCATTTTCCATAAGTCCTAATATTACTTTTGATTTAAAATGCCCCAAAGAATGGGATCTAGTTTGATATGGTCCAGAGGACCTGGACATAGTGTCACTGGAGTGCACCTCAGAAGCCATTGTTAAAATTCCTATACTGTATTCATATAAAAATAGAATGAAAACATTTTTTTAGGGAGCCATTGTGTATGCTCATGCAATGTTACCTTAGGTAAAATGGTCTTGGAATCCTTCTCTTCCAGATGAATCTTCTCACAATATTTACTAGGTAACTGGTGTTAATGTTTTTGTTTTGCAGAGGTATTAAGCTATTTTATATGCTGTACCTAATACAGTTTTGTGCATTTATGTCTGATTTGTATTTTTATGCTTTTAATTATTTTTGTTATGTTTTATTCACTGGGTTTCAGTAGTTGTATTGCAATTAAGGCTTGACCGAAAGTGAGTCCTAGTGGTCCAGCTCACCTGCCTGAAAGTTAAATCTGTTAAATGGTTTCATGGTCATTGGGAGTCCAGTTTTGTTCATTGGGAATTCATTGTAGTGATTTGTTGTAAACAGTGCGCGCAGGTCAAATATAACGCTTCACAGACTGACTTGCTGCAACTGTTTCGTCCTTGCACTGGTTGTTGTTGACTTTTGGCACCGGGGAAACAAATTGAATAAAAGGAACAGGACAAGTACATCTGCATCTCCTACCGTTTTTGAAAAAAAAGACAGTCAGGAGGAGAGTGATGGTGATATCCTGAAGGATAACAGAACTTTCAGTGCTTTAAAATAAAATGGTCATTTATTTGATTTTCAGTGTTTAAAGACTCATTTCGAAGTCAGAGATTTTATTGTAATGCTTTTCTTCATTTTTATTGGAAATTATAGCACATGTTTTCTCCATATCCCAAAATGTGTATTTTTCCCCCAATGAGGTGATGTTTTCAAAGCATGCCATCTATCTGCTCCTGTTCCGGCCCCTTTGTCAAATGTTAGAACTCAATGTGGCCCATGAATCAAAAAGTTTGCCCACCCCTGCTCTAGAGCAAAGGAGGTTATAACCCCTCTATACTTGTCACTAATCAGGCCCATAACTGAGTATAACACCCCTTTTGACATGTACCGTACAAAGCACCTGCAGCAATTAGAGAGACCTCAGAGGTTTCTAACAAAGAAGATCAAGGGACTCCAGGATGTGCCTTACACAGGCCAACTAAAGTTCCTGTCACTAAAGGTTCCTGTCACTCCCCTACTGTGCATCATATAGACTTCTTATGGGAGACTTATGTCTGGCTTACAGAGCATCTCTGACCCAAACCTGATGAATTTGCTGCACATCCATAAATCAAACGGGACTAGAGCTATCTATTCCAGGGACCTAAATATGGCCTGAAACTTGAATAGGACATGCTGGAAGGACAGATTTGTCTCCCAGTGACTGCCACAGCTCTGTATTAGGCTCAAACAAATAAGAACAAAAAGACCTCAGAGTCGAGTGCCGCTCCAACAGTATAAATTTATTGGACACGGTTGCAATAAAAGGCCGTCTTCCTCAAAATCACAACACCTCCAATAACATAGTATTTTATTTAACTAAACAAGATATATAAGTGTTTTTATGAATGGAATCAATTGTTTATTTGTATGGATTGATGTATACAAAATACTGGTATGGTGAATTATTGTTCTAACAAGAAGACTCACAGTAATCAAATTCAGCAAGTCAGCCCCATTCATCTGTGTGTGTATATGTGTGTGTGTATATATATATATATATATATATATATATATATATATATATATATATATATATATATATATATATAGGTATATGTACCTTTAACTTTATTAATTCTATTATATTAATTACTTGGTATTTTACTAGTTCATTAATTTGAACTATGGGTAGTATTTAAAGAGTAAATCAACTATTTGAATTGATTCTGAAGAGATCTCCAGTGGGAGACGAAAGCGCTAAATCGCATTATTGATTGTATTCTATTTTATTTTTATTTTATTTTTTTCATTCATTACCCAGTTAATATTGTGTTTTTTACTATTCTTTTGGTGTACATCTGTCTGTGTCTAATAAGAGATATTATTGGATTACTTTGGTCGAAGTATTGGCGTATGAACCCTGCAGATACTGGAGGAGTTATTGGAGGTGTTGTGATTTTGAGGAAGACGGCCTTTTATTGCAACCGTGTCCACTCTTGGTTCCTAGTATAAATTTATTCTAAAAGTTAAGCGCTTTCATCCACTGTTTCCTGGGCTTCTTCAGAACAATTACCCACAACCCCACAAATCCTTTATATACATTAAAGTAAATTGAAATACATTAATAGAAATTTTTGGAAATACACCCAGGGTTGTCTATTGAAAAGGGTGGTCATTGAAACAGATTTTAGAAATAAATGACCACTTAGATGAGAATTTGAACAAGAGGAAGAATGGTACTTTCAAATGTGGTTCTTGTAACCAATGTAAGTACCTTGCAAAAAAGAAGGGTATTAAAGGTAATGGTATTTGGTTAAGAACCAATTTTTTTTGTAACTTTAACACAAGGGGTATTGTTTATCTGGCTCACTGTACACAATGTAACTGCTACTAGGTGGGAAAAACTAAAAGGAAGTTCAAAGAATGAATCTATGAACAGATGCTCGAAGTTAGAAAACAGAACACTAACAATGCATCAGCAAAGCATATTTCAGTTTTTCCCAGTCATTCATTTGAATTTATGGGTCTGGACATAGTAGCTAAAGATGTAGGAGGTGGTCCATGGAATAACATCATAGAACTTCATGAAGTCAAATGGCAGATTAAATTAAATGCTTGTGTTCACCCTGGTCTCGTTGAGAATTTATCTAGTATGAGTGTTTTAAAGTTGCGCTCTTTAAAAATTTAAAAATTTAAAAACTTAACTGTGTAAGGATGTTTAGATGATAAGGACATGTGTGTATATTTATATTTATATATACATTTAATTTAATTTTTAGGATTTATATGTTTATTTTTTTTACTTTACATTTTGAAATGATTATTTAACTAGTACTAATGGTTTTAGATCTTATCTATTATGGTTGGCTGTTTCTGTCATGTGATGTCGAGCAAGTTGTGTTGTTCTGATGAAGTCTTTTTGATACACCCTGATGAAAACACTTAACTGTCTGTTTTTGATTAAAACACTATTCTACCACGTTGCGTTTTGTTTCCTGATCCAAGTCTGCACTTTGGTTTCAATAAATGTGCACCTGTAATTTGGCTAAAAAAAGTCATGTGATATGTCTTGATGTCACACAATATTGCATGATGCTAGGTATATCCAAACACACGTGATGCACAGTGCAGTCATCATTGTGTTGGCAGACTCACAATCATGCACAATGTGTGGATAATCATAGACTGGAAACTCGTGGCTTACTAAGGCAACAACATACAGAACATTGTCTTGTTTCATCATGCCAAAGGAGAAGGCTTAGTTCTACTATTAGAAAAGGCAAATTTCATCAAATGGCATCATCAGCATTAAACAAAAGATTTCACTTTGAAAAATGAACAGACATTCATGCAAGAGTAATCTCCAGCCATACATTTATACAGCAGATAGGCAGGTGATAATATTGTTACCTCAATGTACATTTACAGTCATAGTGACACAACTGAGTCTAAGGAGTAATGACTGGATTTGAACTGAGTACCTTATATCACAAGCTAGAGAACATAGCCTGAATCACAAGCACTGCATGGGATATTGCTTTACAACTGTGTCAATGCATATTTGAATAGATGACATCACCATTGCTTCATAAGTTGATGGTTCTACTAAAAAGGAAGGAAAGTGGTGTAAGATCACAATAACACTGCACAGCTACACATTCTATATGTATTTGAAGCCTTTTCTATACAGCATAAGACAGAAATATACACTCGCAGTAGTTAATCAGTGCTGGATTCAAACCATCAGCTTATCCAGTTATACCGTCTAGACAGCACAGTATCAACAGTCAGCAGCACAAGAGAAATTGTATTACAACTCTAAAATAGTGCAGATTTGAAAGGATTATCTTATCAGTGTGTTTCCAAAACTAGGTTTTACATGGGGATGCTAAAAATGTATATGTCTCCTAAGTGGAAGTGTACACTATGGGTGTTGTGATGGAGCCAATTGTACATGACAGTACACACAGTCACACTATTTAAACAATGCTGGATTCAAATTATCTACCTATCTTATTACACAATCTATAGACAACAGTATCAACTGTATAAACCACAGGAGAAGACTGCCTTCTGCAATGAGAGTGCACTTTTAAAAGGATGACCTCATCAGTGTGTTGCAGAAAAGATGTTTTTGTAAAAGTAGGATAAGGGAGTCCTCTCCCTGTTGAAATGTTTTTTTCCTGATGTGACATAGATACAATACTTCTGTTGCTGAAGCTATATGTTCCTGATATTTGAGATACACACACACACACACACACACACACACACACACACACACACACACCGATGAGTTCACCAGTGTTAGATTTAAACCATCTATCTGTCTAGTTAACAGAGTATTAATTGCAAGTGAGACTTTTATAGTGACAGAGGGCACTTATGAAAGGATGACCTCATCATTGTGTTGCAGAGAAGATGTTTCTGGTAAAAGTGGGATAAGCAGATGGGGGAGCCCTCTCCCAGTTTAAATGTTTTTCCTGAGTGGAAGTATATGCAGCGCTTCTGTTGATGAAGCTGTATGCACCTAACACTTGAGACCCATACACACACAGATTAGTTCACCACTGTTAAACCCGAATCACCTACCTATCTAGTTGCACAATCTAAACAACACAGTATTAACCACAAGCACCACAGGAGAGGTATGACTTTTATAGTGAGAGAGCCCTCTTATGAAAGGATGACTTCATCAGTGTCTTACAGAGAAGTTATTTGTGTTAAAAATGGGATAAAGGAATGTGGAATTCCTCTGCAACCTGTGGAGGTATGGCAGACAGAATCGCAGTTCAGTCAGTTGGCTTAGAGGATTAAAGAGCTGTTAACAAGCTGGCTTCTGTGGTCCAGTGTTGCAAGGTTTGATTCTCCCATCCTCCATTGATTAACTGTGTGATTCTGAGCAAGTCACTTAACCAGGCCCTGCTCCTGAGCTGAGTCTGAGAATGGTCCATGGAGATCAGTGCTCGACTCTGGAAAACAAATAAAATAAAAACAAAAAAAAGTTTGGTTTCAGCAGTAATATATCCCCTCAAAAATAATAATAAAAAAGAGATAGGGTTGGGGTGACAAAACAGAGAAACTAGAATAAGTGGCATGTTATGTCACCTTATTTTATTATTTCAATACATAAACAAATATGACACATAAATATCCTCATCTTTGACACATCCAGATATGATGTCAAGGCATTAATTTGTCATAAAATAAATCAATCTCAGTACTATTATATAAGAAATGGAAACAGTATGCCATATCAGACATATGCTTTCCAAGTTAATTGAACACTGAATTGTTAATTTCATTCAGTATTACAGTTAATGCTTTAGAAATACTATCCTATAAAAAAGCTAAGTTCTGCTTCTGAGAATTAAACCCAGGCACAACTAAGCTGGTGTACTCATCACCTAATGAAATTACCAAGAGATATTGGGGAAGGGATGCATGCTTGATATAAAAGTTTAGGCATACCTGCTCAAGATGATATGAACTGATGGACTGAATATTATCATTTGGCTTATATTCAGACCTGATGCATACTATTTCCATGTCTCTCTGAGGTGAGACAGTCTCTCCTGATGCATCTTATGGTTCTGTGTTATCTCTTCTGCAGCTGTACAGTAGAGAAAAAAAGATATAAAAGCATAATGAATAATTGTACTGGCTAGCTAATCCATGCAATATCACTGAATGGTGATTGGGTCACTATATTTACATAGCTCAGGGGTGTTTGATGTCTTAAATTCCTCTTTCCATCAGCTCAGGATGTTCTGCCTGCACTTCTTCATATCATTGTAATGATGACAGCATTATTCCACAATGTGTGGAATGCCAGTTGTACTGGAGACAGCCTTGGCCAAGCTATTCGAAGCCTCAGACTCATACTGATACCCATTATAATCCCTCTGCAGCACTCTACAGTTGTAGTGCTTGATGAGGAATGCCCCAAAAATTCTGGACTCCTCAACACCCCACCTTTGTGGTCTAAATGGAACACCATCCTGACCTGTGCCATTCATGTCTACAGAAGTACAGCTAAAACTATGTGTCCAAACTGGCATACAATTCAGATTTCACATACAGAAGCCAGTAGACAAAACACACAGGCTTGCCAGCTGTATTTGTTCAATTCAAAACACAAACCAAGCATGGCAGAGACATTGGCAATGATTACAACCAAAAACAATGAAAGTGTTTAATATGGCATTGAGAATTGGCCATGTGTGATGCTCAAACAATTTACACATGTTGCAATGTTACACACTGAAATGTTTTATAGTGCTTCCTATATAGCAGGAGGTAAAATTATGTAGCTTGTAACACACTGGGCAGTTGGGAATCACACACTACCCAAATTGAGTAATACCACCTTTGAATTGAACCCATGAGAAAAAAAGTATAAAATGTTAAGATTTGCTTTTGAACTATCAAAGCAGCAGTAGAACTTCCTTTTTATATGTTAATTTGAAATATATTTATTTCAAAATTAATGGAGCTGTAAGTAAGAGATGTGCCTGAATGTGTGGGACCTGAACTACTCATGGCCCTGGTGTTCTATGTAAAAGGCAGTATCTGTGGTTGCAAATACATTTCAGGTGCATGGAGTTGCATGAGCTGAGTAATACATGTTGAGATATGTTCCATAAATACATCATATGACATACTGTCCTAAGCACAGTTATTATATGTGATGATTCATAATAATTATAGCAGAACTATTGTGTCCATCATACATATGTAAGTGCATTTTAAATTGGCTATCATAATTGCCATGGTTAACATAATGTACACATATTATATTGGGCTGATGTAGGAAGGATTAATGATAATAACTGTTGCAAAAATCATATTTATGAAAATTATTTGCCTTTAGTGTTACATTCTTAATCAAAAGTTTGTGACAAATGACATTCAGACCTCCTTAGAAAAAATATCTGTCAAATATATTCAAATGCTGCATAACCTGTTCACTTACTCTAAACTCATGTCACTTATACCTTGTGCCACAGAGATAGTTAACTGATGTGCATTTTCTTCACTCAATACTATCCAGAGTACTGATGGCGATGCACGGCAACAGGTGCATTTGTGCTGCATAAGGCAGACTAAATTAATTTTTTCATTTTTGCCTTCCCTTGTCATCCACCATTATGCATTGCCAAGCGTTGTGCAAACGTACAATAAAAAAACTGAAATTGATTGAAATGAAAATAAAAACAAACAAAGGGTATATCTAGTACTGAACAGAGCAGTGCATTAAATGTTTGTCACATCAGAACTTAAATTTCTATCACTAATTATCAGGTCTTTGCATAATGCCAGGTAATGAAAAGGGGATACACCCCAGCTAACAACAGTTGTATTTTGACACAGCAGATACAATTAATACTGACATCAGTTTAAAGGAAATTTCTGACTGTCAGGATTCCTACTTGTGAGACGTTTATGTAATCCATCATATAGAATACAGTTTTGAAATGTCATCTTACTGATTTTAAGTTATCACAGTTTAGAAAATGTCATATCTCACACCATGCATATCACAGGTTGTTATTAATACTGAGAGTTGCTGAGTTTCCAACAACAGCACATTCATATACAAAAATGTGTGTCGATCCGTATTCTGAAACACTCATTAAAATGTTCTGTAAACTGGATTCTAACCCTGCATTACCGATTCTCTTTTTCTAAATTCACTGCAGTTACATATTGTACCACAGTGATAGGGCATCTTCTTCACTTATCCAGAGTGCTGACAAAAGTGCACTGATGCCACGGTCACTTGTGCTACTGAAGGCAGAACAAAATAGATTTTTCATTTTTTGCCTTGGGAATTAAATCATCATCTACAGCTTGTGATCGCTGATAGTCCCCATTGCACAATGCTAGGGAGTGTAAAAAGGATGAAGGAATAAAAAACATGTTTAGAGTATCTTTTTGTGTTCTCTCAACTTCCATTGTCTTATAAAATGAAAATATGCATATTACTAATAGCACACAAACAGCACCATATCCAGGTTTGAACCTTATTATCATGGTATTAACATTACACATTTAAGACTAATCTCATTATTTGCCACAGAAAACAGACATATTTTTGAAGAACAGCAAGCAGCTTACATATGCTCAAGATGTGACATTGAATCACTTTACATTAAATAAGCCTTTTGTCACAGCTGTCCTTTGTAAATTCACTGGAGATGCATAGATGAATGGTATATTTGCAAAAATGTAACTCCTGTCAAATAGCAAAAATTGTTTTCAATACCACAGTTTTTCTTGACCTTTATTTGGTGAACATTATTCTCATTCTTATGGTAGTTTGACATAAATGGAATGTAAATTGGATTTCTTTTGACATGTGTTTCTGTTTAATTGTTATGTACTTCATATGAATCATAGACAACTTTTTACTCATATGCAAAGGACTAATAATGAGTGACAGAAATTCAAGTTCTGATGTGGCAAGCAGATGTGAAAAGGATGAATGAGTCAGTTTAATGCACTATGTACTCTCTTCAATGCTAGATATTCCCTTTGATTGTTTTTATTTTCCTTTTAATTGTTTTCAGTTTAGTAATACATATGTTATAAAGGGGTTCTCTCCTATGTTAGTCAATGTAAGCCATTAAATTTTGTTAAGTCTGTTCTTCATGACACACCCCCAGTAAGTGTACATCAAACTAGCAGGAGTGTGAGACACTTAATTATTCCTTCAATAAGATTAATTATTCGGGTCTATATTATATGAACAAAGTTTTATAACTTCAAATACCATATGATCGATACCATATGATCGAAATTATAAAACTTCCAATGGGTAAGAAAAAACAAAAAAGTAACCTAATGGGTTAAAGCAGGAGGGCATGCCCCCTGCCCCCCCCCACTCTTTAAATCTACCAACTCCGAGATCACACTACAGTGCAGTAAAGGGAAGTCTTCCCTTTGCCACATTATAGTGCGGTCTCAAAGTTGTTATATTTAAAGAGCGGGGGCTGTGGTGTTGATCATATGGTATTCAAAGTTACAAAACTTCGTACATATAATATAGACCCAATTATTCATGCTTGCAAGCCCTTAGCAAGTAACACTTCTCAATGTTTATTCTTGTACTGTTAGATTATGTGCATGGAATTGGGTAGGTTCTCATACCATGTTTACTTGCTCAGTACTTAGTACAGATTGTGCAGTTCATGAATGCTAATAAATTCACACTTGATTTGCATATTCACAGTACTCAAAGGGCTGAATATGCACTATATGTAAGCTAATCATGTATTTAAGACACTTGTATCATAGTAGGGGAGACTGTTTGAACCCATAGACTGTTTGATACTACAGTCTGACTTTCAATACTTTTGTCTATTTAAGAGCTGACTTGCTGTAAAGGTATGTTGCTGTTTTTTTTTTTTTACAAAGGGATTACTTTTTGCATTACTAATGGATTACATCTCACAATATCATTGTTTGCTGTCTGTATCTTTGTGTCATTGATGTTGCTATAGCCATGTTTATCAGTTATCTCTTTTAATTAAACTTTTTTGAAGTAACTGTTTCCAGCCAGTATAGAAACATTTCTCTGAGAATGTCAACACATGTACCAAAAATGTGTAATAATACTATTAACAATGTCAGGAGGTTACATTTCTAGTTCAACAAATGTGTTAAACCTGTTATCTATATCTGCCTGCTATCAACACTAAGGTAAATCCTAATAGCTTTATTCATTTTTAATTAAATAAAATTTTTTGTTAATGCAGTTATCTGTACAGAATTACACAATTGTCATCTTTACAGAGTTTTATCACTACTTTTCATTTGCTTTGCATTTAGGTGGTTTGATTTCTGTATTGCCTGTGAGTATTCATAGAGAGCCTTACATTTTTAATTTATTTGTGCACAATGGCTGAATAAATTCATACATATTTCTTACTGCCACTGACTTTTTACTTTATTTCATTTTTTTTAATTCTTATGTTTCATCTTATACAGGGCTATGGCACTGAAGACATCTGGCTCCAGTAAACCACTGTACACAGATGTAGAAAATAAAGTGATCATACAGGCCCTATAGCAACATGGTTCATTTCTGTTAGACAGAGGCAAAGCTGACAAGTCCTCCCATGAATATATTTGGGAGTAGGTGGTCAACAATGTGAATGTAGTAAGAGGACATGGCCATAACTATCAGAAAATCAAAAATTGGGCCAGTGACATGATAAAGAATTCCAAACATAATGCAGATGCAATTGCCCAGGAATGTATAGCTACAGGGGGTCTCTTCCTGCTACCATACCACCACTGACTGAGACAGAGGAAGTCCTGTCCACTGTCAGAGATCCAGAAAGCTCAGAAAAAGGTTTACAATTAATCGTCAATGTAGCTGCTGATGTAGAGGGCAGCCAAAATGTTTCTACAACTGAACTTCCAGATATAGCATGTATTAAATCATTTCTCATGTGTATATAGACACGTATCTTATAGCTATATAGAGGGAATGGGGTGTATCAGAAGAAAGATTAAGACAGAGAGAATGATGGTGAGGAGAAGGAAACTGGTGAGTAGACTTTCGTATAAGATATTTCTTATTATGCAGCTGTAAAGTGGATTATTTTCTGTTTATTGTGTAATTAGCATTGCAATGCTTGGCATCCATCTTTCAACTCTATTTCCTCTGTTTAGACACACCTGGTACTAATTATGCACAACCATCTGCACATGGTAAGCACATTTTTCTTGTTATTACTGTACATAAAGTTGATTTATGTACATATTAAAATCCTTTTTTAATTGAGTTTGCATCTACTGTTGCTTAAATTGCACATTTTACATCACACAGATTTGATCAGTTTTTATTCTGTTTCTCTCTTTGTTATGTTAATTACTTGTTATCACAGGAGATCCTGTCACTGATACTGTGGAACCCCTACCGCCTGATGTCAGAGTATCAGTAGCCTCTGAGAGCCATTAGAAGGATAAAGTAGCACTCAGGGGTGTTGGAAGAGGTCTTCAAAGGATGTCTGCTGTCCGTCCTCTGCCTAATGTTGGTGTGTCAGTAAGTGCCATGCAATATATGTGTAGGGGTTTCACAGAGGAATGTGTACATTACTCCAGATCTTACAGAGAAATAATGCTATTATGCATTTGTGCATTCTGACATATGAGACTGCCCAAACCATGTGGTTGACTCTGTGGCCAGGATGAATAACACACTGGCTCAGATAATGTCTGTAATGGAACTAATGCTTGAGGATGGACAGCATCCATGTGGCCAGAGTGCCACTACATCATCTATATTAGCCAGTGTGGCTCTGCAAGATCCCACTCCCATATCGGGTCTTCTTCAACTTTATCTTCAATGCTTGAAGTGTCTACTCCTAGACATGGTAGACCACTCAGTTGTGGTCCTGGAAGTTAACATGATGACAGCTCATCCAGCAGGCATCATTCACATTCAAGTAGCACGTCAACTTCTAACCAGGTCCACGGAACTAACAGTGCAGCTCCTGGTAGAGATTGTTCTTATGGTTGGAGGTAATGACAGTAAACTGACTACTTTAGTCTGCATGGCTCACACCTGTCTGAGACATAAGGATGTACTGCTAGCATAGGTGCTTTGATTGTGTTCATACACACACACACACACACACACATACACACACATACACACTTAAACAATTACTACTGGATGATAGCTATCTGTTGCTACTGGACATTAAAATTATGTACTTGCTGAAAAGTTGGCTTCTTACTCATACAGTCACTTCTTTGGTGTCAGGCTTGCACTCCTGTAACCCTACCCTCACCCCCAATCCCAACCCTGTGCAAGTGATGTTGACTGTGCCTTGCCGTTGCACATTTATTTCTAAATTTAGGTTGCCTGTGTTTGCTGCACAGAGTAGAAAGCTAATGTTTGCTTAGTTAGACACTTGCTTTCATTGAATGTATTGCAACATTTTTTGAATTAATAATTATTTTTCCTGCTCAGTTGTAAATAATTTATTTAAGATCTTCTTGATCCTCATTGTATTTGTTGTAATATTCTTAGTAATAAAGTCATAATGCATAGTTAATAATTGCTTGCTGCTGTACTTGTGTGAATGATGCTCACAACTGAACTGCTTACTGTTACTTTATGTACATTGGTCAAATGATGTGATGCACTGTATTGGGCAGAATCATGCACATATATATATATATATGGGTCTATGTCATAACAATGGATTAACATAACATCGACTCACATAACAGTGAGATGACTTCAACGAAAATTTAAATGAATGAACTCCTGAGACAACGTATTTCGCATCTGGTAAACTAACTACTTGGCTACCAATAACTAAAACAAAAAAATGAGGCAAATTAAACCCACCAAAGTAGGGGGCTGTACCCCACACCCCCCAACTAAATATACCAACTCCAAGATCACACTACAATGGAGAAAAGGGCAAAGTCTGCCATGGTTGTCAAGTGGTTAGTTTCCCAGAGGTGAAATACCCTGTTCTGGGAGTTCATTCATTTATATTTTTACTGAAGTAATCTCTCTGTTATGCGAGTCGAAGTTATGTCAAATTCGAGGATTTAAAGGAAATCCATACATATGGGTTTCCTTCTGTTCTTCAAACAACAGTTTACCGAAGCATGGTTAGCAGTTCCAGGATCCAGTGGTATACAGGTACGTTCATTTGTATTTCCTGTTGAGTGTTTTATGAGAGGGGAACCTATAATGTTGAGAGAATGTGTTGTTATAGATCGCGGTATGGTGGGGATAAGGAAATATACCCTTTTCCCCACTGTAGTGCAATCTCAGAGTTAGTATATATAAGTAGCAGGGGGCATCGGGGGTGCAGGGGGGTCCCATACAAAAATGTGTTTCTAGTATTTTTTTTGTTGTTGTTTTTGTGCTTCGGTAAACTGTTGTTCGCAAAAGTGCATTTTCGTTTAAGTGCACTTTTGCTAAAGTGGGTTAGGCTTTCTGTTCTTTGATAAAGTGTGTTTTCGAAGAACAGAAGTAGACCCATATATATATATATATATATATATATATATATATATATATATATATATGTTGCATAAATACTGACATTACAGTACAGTTGAGCTATGTTTCATCTTAGCGATATAAATATTTGCATATGGTAGGAATCATTTCTATATATTTTTTTTACAGGTTCAACACTTACCTTATAGCAGTAGAAAACATTGATAGCCAGCAGACTGTAGCATAAACCATTTATTAGCTCAAAAGCATAATAAAAAAGAGACAAAACAGACCAGTTATGGCTGTAAAAATTACAAAGCCTTCTTCAGGGCAGTAAAGACATTTATACACTTGTTCTCCTTTTTATAGGCAACCATTAGATGAGGCTCCAAATTAGTAAATTAATTAACCAAACCAATTAAAGGTATTCATTAAGACTTTGTGAAAACAAAGCCCCCAGTTTGATAATCCATTTCTTCTCTTTATTGTTTAAAATCTGATGCCAACATGATTTATTTCTTCTCTGTCCAATAATTCTATCACAGTAAAAGTAAGGGATGCATTCTTATGTGCCTCAGTGTGTTTATATAAAGCATTTGTGAGCTTCTTGTGTCTAATGTCACTTAGATGTTCAGAAATTCTGAATTGTAAAGGCCTGGACGTTTGTCCCACATAAAATGCAGAGCAGGTGCAGGTAACCAAATAAATCACCCAGTCCGCCTGACAGTTTGCAAAAAAGAAAATATCAAATACTTGTCCAGTATTGTTGCTGCTGAACTGGCATGTCTTCATCACCCTTCTGCAGTGAGTGCAATGGCCACAGGGAAAACATCCCTTAAGTTGGTCCCGCACAAGAGTGGTTTGTATAGAATCACCTTTACTTCTCCAACCATGTTTATAATGACTTAGAAATGAACCCAGATTTTTGGGTTCTCGCATAATTTGGTATCTGCTAAGACTATGTAACACTGATGCCCTACTTAATAGTGTCCACAGACATTGGAATATAGTCTTAGCAGATAACAAATTATGTGAGATTTTGGATGACAGATGTCATCTCTCTTTCAGGAGAGGCAAAAATTTTGGTTTATTTCGAAGTCATTATTTATTATTATTATTTGCAAAATAAACAACATTCTCAGTGGCACATGTAACAAAACTTCTAAATGTAAAATTCTTTTTCAAAATAGGATGCTCAAACTCTGTATCAGTATTAATATATTTTCAATATGCACATGGATCAGTGCTTTTCTTTGAAACTTGTACTCCTTTTGCCTTAGAATGCATGTCTTTATAAAATAAAAGCTGTTTGAGATTCCTTTCGTTTTTCAGACATAAACTGTGGTTTCTCTCCTATTATCTTTTTATCTCATTATCAGATTGCGAAATAACCCAATTTTTTTCAATAATATTTTTAATTTGCCATGTGGGTCTATTAAACCTCATCACATAACCAAGATTATACATCTTCTTATTCTTTCTTTCAGCATAAGTACCTCTATTTTGAAGGTAGGGGCAGGCTCATCTCTTAGAGTACGTTCCGAGTGTACATGTTGTACACTATTATCAATCAAAGACCTGTCATAGCCTCTAGACACAAATGCATTGACCATATGTTCAACCTCACATTTAAAAGCTTCATCAGTGGTGTTGAGTAGTAGTTGACTCTTTACAACACCTTTATATGTATACCTGGGGTGCATACTATAGTTATGAAGATATCTGATTGTTTGAACATTCTTTCCATGTATAGCAGTATGTAACACATCATCATCTTTGAATAGAATAACATCAAGGAAATCAATCTCTTTATCTGAGTAATTCAAATCAAATCGAAGAAAATCAGTAGTGTCATGTAATTCCTTAACAAACAGCTCAAGGGTGTAACTATTCCCTAACCACAACAGAATTATATCATCTACTAATAATTTATAAAATATTAGACTGCTATTCTTAAAATCACCACTCATAGAGTTATAAATATATAATTCTTCCCATCTAGCTCGCACAAGGTTAGCATAGCTGTTTGCCACTGTGGTTACCATTGCTACTCCTAAAATCTGATGGTAAATAACATCATTAAGTATAAAAACACATGATTTCTGAATGGTTGTTTATTTTTCAAATTGTGTCAAATGTATCTGTTTTTATATAGGTAAGACGAACTGTAACTTTAAAGAAATAATAGCCTGACATCTTTCAGAAATACATAAAAGGGTAGAGACAAATGCCTTATCTAAGCATGTCTTAGATAATGTGAATGACCATACATTTAAATTTAGAGTGCTACAAAGATATATTTGGGTAAAAGAGGGGGTGATATTATAAATAAAACAGAGACTGCTGAGTACAAATGGATAATTTTTTTCAGAACTGATATGTCAGTAAAATAAATAGTATTAAACCTATACTGAAAATGAGATACTCCTATGTTTAGCTTAACTGCATTGTATTTGAAGTTTAATTGATGTTGTATTTTGATTGGCTGGCTGAAAATATTTAAAGACTGAACTGGGTGCGGTGTTTCATAGTATTGAGAAAGAGTTTTTATGCTCGAAAGCTTTACTACGTGCTTTTATTTTACGCAGTAATAAATTGTTATATGGACGTTTGTGCCTTTGTTTGTTTGTATTTTTAATTTTGCTGCTATTCCTAGGCACGTTTAGCTGTTTACCCTAGTTTGTTGTTGTGAATTTATTGTTGCTTCTGGGTTATATAACACGTCCAATTATTTGGCTAGCCTACCAGTTACTATCATTATTGAACAGAATGGATATGAACTCGGCTATGTTAAAGAGTTTCCTACAGAGAGTGAGAATCCATTTTTTACCCGCTCGTCATCCAACAAGACTTCTGTAGATTTAAATCAGCCTTCCAATGGTAAATGAGATGAATGTCTGCAGAGAATACATGCTCTGGAACTGTTGCTTCAGAAATATAAGAGACTGTAATGACAACACTTATCTTTTTTAGCCTGCATTGAGATGAATGAGCTTATGGCTGAAATCTGCAGGTCTGAGAATGTTACTGTGAGCTCCAGTGAATTTAATGTTCTGTTACATGTATATTAAGGCATGCTTGATAGATTAAAGGGTTTTGAGAATATTTTGATCTCAGTTAAATAACAGAAAATTAATAGAGATGTGAATGATTTTAAAAACAGCCACGTTTTTTCATGGCCGAGAACTGAGAGGTCTGCATGTAGTTTCCCTAATAAACAAGTAGTATCAACATCGAAGCAGCAATTTCTACTAATTCTACTAGTGCCTCTACTAGGATTAATATGGTAGAGGACTGTGACATGGAGAACATCCCTATGCATATAGGGGAGGCCGTAAGTGCATTAGACTCTTTTAGTATGGCTTCCAGTCAGCCTGCTAATGTTGTAAACTTGGATACTGCTACTTCTAATTCTGCATCTCGAAGTTATAGAGGTGCACAGGCTAACACAGAAGCTGCAGAGTCCACTGGTATTTTTTTTTTGAAAAAGTGAATGTCTATTTGCAGTTGCCTTTGAAAATACAAGAACCAGTGTGGTCCAGGAGCAGAGGAAGGATTTGGCAATGGGAAGCAGGACAGAAAAATGTTTTTTATCTGCAAAACAGACTTGGGACCTTGCCGAAGGTAGGACCAGTAACACGGAGCAAGAAAAAGTGATTAGTCAAACTGTTGTTAATTTTATCTAAAGCTGTTTTTGATGTTTCTGAACTTCAGCTTTTGGATAAAGGGCTGTTGTTTATATCATCTATTGATGGAATGCTTAATGATTCTCTTACTGAATTATGTTTGTTTATTAGGAGGTTAGATCTTAAAATTATGTTTAAAAATGCTATTTCTGATTCAAACTGTGAATTATACCAATTAGTTCAGCAACTGTGATGGCATTTTACAAAATGTGTGAGAAAGATTTTTATAACTTATTTTTTTAAAGGTAAAAGTGACAAATATTTTAATTTAGTCGAAGAAGTAAGGAAAGCATTGTTTAAATTATGTGCAAGAACTGAACTAGTAATTACGCCACCCGATAAATGGGGTAAAGTGGTTATAATGAATTCTGATATGTATTATGATCTGATGAACCAGTTTTTGATGGATGAACTTACATTTAGAACAATTAACAATATGGAGATGAATAATGGGATTTATAGAGTTAAGTAAATGTTATATGATCAACTGATGCAATTAATGTTAACTCCTGAGCAGTATAATTATTTATATGTTGAACATCCAGTGTGTCCGGTTATTTATGGCCTTCCAAAAATCCACAAAGGTTTATATCATTCCCCCTATGAGACCGATTGTTTCTGGGGGTCAATGGATTGCTACGGACATTTCTAGATATCTTGATCAACAGTTGAAGCCATTATTAAAATTCAGAAACAGTTATATCAAATACACGTGTGATTTCTTAACTGGTTTGGGACTGTTTTTTGCAAAGTAATTCTTGTAAGGAAGCTCTTTTGGTGACAATGGATGTTACGTAATTGTTCACTGTTATTCCTAATCACACTGGTATACAATATGCAAGAGAATTTCTTGTCAGACATAGTAACTATACACAATGTAAAATTTCTGCACTGTCTACATTGTTAGATTTAGTTTTAGAAAACAATGTTTTTATGTTTAATGATGTTATTTACCATCAGATTTTAGGAGTATCAATGGAGACCCCAGTGGCAAACAGCTATGCTAACCTTGCACTAGCTACCTATTACTTTGGCCCACTGTCTTATACATGCAGAGAGTACATCTGTGATGTCTGGTAACTTAAGTGGTATATTAGCACAATCTCATTTTAAGGAAATATTTTGATAAATATCAGGAATGGATGAACATGCATTGTATCATTCATAAACATCAAGTGGAAACAGCCAAAATGGAAGTATGCTTAACTTTTTTTTTTTGTTTCAGCCCTTCTGCGTAATTGCATCCCTCACTTGGGAGCAGCATTGTATAGCAGCTGTCCAAATGCCATTTAAATTTGACAAAAATTACTTTTAAACAGCCATCAAGACTGACAGCTTCATCATGTTGTACACTTGTAGCATGATGTCTTTGAGTAGATATCTAAGAAGGAATATGCAGCATTTATTGTTATTCTCTAAAACAACATGGCACAATCTAAAAAACTTGTTAGCTAGGATTTGAAATTGCAACCCTCAGCAGTCTACACAAAATAGTCTGAATGCTGGCCTAAGCATTAAGAATCAATTGATTTTTTTTTAATCTAAATGACTTTACTAGAGTTGCATTCATTTCCATTTAAAATGTAGAATAACAAGGAACATTAGAGCTGACAGAAAGAGAAAGATCAGATTTTGGTCTGATTTGCAGTCTTTATTTTTGAACAAAACATGATGAAAAGCTTAAACAATGTTTACCCTTGGCTGGTGTGTTGGCATAGCAGTAAATGTACATACTACAGAGCCACAGATCTCCTGAAAAGGAAACTGCCCATCTGTTTATTCTATTAAGATTACAGGGTGATCATGCATGATGAGGAGGCTGTTTGGCATACATGTAGGGAATGTACTGTGAAATATAACCTATTTTAACATAATTTTCAATAAAAGTAATTCTTGGTTTACTGAAACAGGCACTTCAAGAGCAAGCAGAACACCAGAAAAGCAGAATCAGTCCAAAAAAGCTGTTTTTAAATGGGTATGACCTTTAATATGTGTAATCTCCACATTAAAACTCATATTAAAGTATGGATCTGTGTGCAATGTTAACATTTTTGACATGAAATAAATGTTGAGAGCCAAATAGAAGAACTCACTGTGAATATATTCGAGTAAGTGTTGATAATCAGTTCAGCTTTAAAACTCATATTGGCTATATATATATATATATATATATATATATATATATATATATATATATATATATATATATATATATATATATATATATATATAAATAAAACCAGTATTGTTTATACATAATTACATAGTTTACTTGACTTTCAGGATCAAACAAATCCATGGAGGTTAAGAAGCTTTTTTGTCTTGGTCCCTTTTGTTTACCATAATTATTTTGCAACTGCATTATTTAATGGAATCTGAATGGAGAGATGATAAAATCAACAAGCAAAGGAGAGTAGTATTGCTCTAGAATTGAATTTATCCTCAAGTCCTGTTGACTACCTTCACAAGGTGGACCCTGTTTTTACAAAATCTCACCAAGACAACACTGATATAGAGGCTGTATTTTATATATCATCTAGCATGGACATAAAGTTAAAAATAAAAAAGACAGCTGGGTGCACATGTCCCAAGATAAAAAGGTACCCAATCCTGGCAAGCATGCTGTTGCCAGGACTGGTAAAAATGGCAGGATAAAATCCTCAAGACACAGAAACATTCCTGCAATGGAGCTTGGCCAGACTCAAGGGAGGATGGTCTCCCCTATTGTAGAAGGAAGTAGTAGTCCACATAAACCAGAAAAAGTGACAGGCCAAAAAAGAGCTATAAAGATCATTGAGTGGACTACTGAGGATAAGAAAGAAATGATGTATTGTTACTATTATGTGGGAAGCCCAGAATTTCCAGATAGAAGATATACAAAAAGATTAAGAGGGAAATTAGAAGAACGAAAAATACTTGCACAAGAAAAACTGCCAAAAGCTTCAAATGCAAAATTGTGTTCATTAATACAACAGATTCATGAAAAACATTATAGGCCAAGAAACCTGGGTCCATGTTCTGCTACTGAAAACTACAAAATATCGAACATAAAGCAGCAAAACTTAAAATTATCAAACAGCGACAACTTGAATATAAATTCATAGAATGGCCATAGTCGACCAACAACCAGGAAGTAATGCGATGTATAAGGTAATTGAAGGGAAACATTTTAAATTTGCCCTATTCCCCACTGTAGTGCAATCTCAGAGTTTGTATATTTAGGGGGGTGTGGAGGGCACGGCCTCCCAACTTGCTTGGTTGTGTTTGCAATGTTGGCCAACTAAGGCCATTCTATGCATTTTTTTCACTGTTGTCTTTATTCGATAATTTTCCCTTTCGCTATTTTATATTCAATATTTTGCCATTCAAGTTTTGTTGATTTCAGTAGCAGAACATAGAACCAAACCTTGGGTTTTTGGAAAAGAAGTGACTGAGGAAGCGTGAAATTATAAAGAACAAAACCAAAAGATTTTTGAAAGGTATAAAAAAAGAAACATGGACATGGGAAAGAAAGAGAGATCTAATACGGTGCGATATTTATGCAGATGAGAAAGCCAAACTATCATTAAGTTTAAATACATGGTATGGGTTTCCTGGGTCATAGAGGGGGACCTATAGCTTGCAAGGCATTTGGATATGGAAAATTTACAATACAAAAATAAGAAAACAAAGGGAGGAAAGTAGAAAAGAGGATTAGTAATGGAGAAGTTAATGAAATTGGAACTGGCCTATGCCTGACCTACAAGGCACTCACAAATCCAACCCTGATGTTGCTGCTACACATATACAAGTCAAACAGCACGTGGTCACCCGATCTAGGGATCTAAACTTAGTCAATGACTCAAACAAAACATGCTAGAGAGACAGATATGTACCTCAGAGGTTGCCCCTTCTTTGGAACAGGTTTCATATTCACATTAAGCAGAGCCCTTCCCTGGTCCTCTTCAAATGCAATTTGGTTCAGTAGATGGGGAATCACAAATTTCCACATGGATTAGTGCCTATTTCCCTTATGGACAGGGGCAATCTGTAAGATATTCAATGCACAGGCACAAATCCATGCCATCCAGTTGCTCCTAGGACCACATATTGGGTAAAATCATGTTATATTGGCTGGGCTTATAAGGGCTCTTAAGCCATTAGCCTAGTAATCTCCTATGGACCTATGAATCTATGAATTTATGAATTACCTACAAAGTGAAGTATTTAGTGTAGAAAATGCAACTGTGGTAACATCACAGCATGAAAGAACAATGAGTCCCCACATTGAGGAGTAGCTGGTGGAATGGGAAGAATCAGATCAGTTGCCATATGAAAATACTTTGGAGTCTTCAATAGGAAACCAGTACAAAAGTTCAGCTGGAGTTGTACAGCAAGGGAAAGAGCAGAAAACAGTTGCAACTCCAACAGAGTCAATGTTGTGGAGTGACAGGCCAGTGATTTCCCATATGAAAGAGCAATAAGTGATATAGGATGAAGCTGTTGAGAATATGTCACTGGAAGATATTCTGGAACTTTCTGTAGAATGTCCACAGGAAACGGAGAATAAAGAATGTGCCCTCAGTTTAGAAGAAAATGATCTAAGGGAAGAGTTGCTTTATTTAATAGAGACTGATAGACATATTAAGATCGATGAAAGAAATAGATTACAGAAAGTCAGTAAGACCCAAAATGCTAGAAGTCTGATAAAACAAATGACACAGTAATCAAGACTGTTAACAGAAATGCATGTGATATAACAAAAGTAAATAGGATGTATTGCTGTGCAGCTAAATTAATAACAGATAAGGTCTTACCACAAAAATACAGTGCAATAAGGGAAAGGAAGGGGAGAAATCAAATGCCTTCATGGAAGTACCAAACAGATAAAACTACAAAGCAATTAAGACAAGAAGTATCACTGTTAGAAGAATATTGAACAGGGAAAAGATCAAGCAAAATACTTAGAAAGATAGATGTGATAAAAGTGGTGAGCAGTATTAGAACAGACCAGAGTCTATCATACACTATTACAAATGATAAACTAAATATATCAGCACAGGCAGAAAAACTTAGAAGATATGCTGATAAATATAAAGGAAAGTACAAAATAAGCAATTCACTGATGACCCAAACAGGTTTTATAGAGACTTGGGAAACAAAGCAAAAGGAATAGAAACACCACCAAAAAAACAAGAAATAGACACATTTTGGAGAAACATCTATGAAGACCGTGTGGGACATAACAAATATGCTGAATGGACAGAAGAAGTAAAAGAAACAGTAAGAAGTTCAAATGTACAGGATATGAAATGGGATGAAGTAATGGCCAGAAAAATTTAAACAAAATTAAGTAAAGCTCCTGGATGGAAAGCCTCAGGCCCAATGCAGAACATCTTTACATGAAAATTTAACACCGAGTAAGAACTACTCATATGGACACTCTGAACAGACACCAACCTGGTTAACTACAGGAAAAATGATACTCCTTAAAAGTGAACCTGCAAGCTATCCTAAAAACTGTAGACCAATAACTTGCCTTCCAATAATGTATAAACTATATACTAGAATTGATGTTGGCAATTTAGAAGAAAACCCAATCATGGCAATAGAACAAATGCGTAACAAAAGAAAGTCATAGGGAACAAAGGATCATTTGTTGTTAAATAAAGTCATAATGAAGAATTGTAAAAAGGGAAAGAATCTAAGTATGGCATGGATAGACTACAAAAAAGCATTTGACAGCATCACACATTCATGGATAAAAGAATGCTTACAGATGTATAGCATATACCTTACATTGACCAATTACATTACAGTGACCATGAAACAGCCACAAACCACTTTGCAGATAAGCCATGACAAAGGACAAATTATTATCCAAGGAATAAAAATTCAAAGGAGGGTATTCCAGGGTGACTGTGACACTGTTGCTCTTTCCTCTTGCCCTTAACTCATTAAGCTGTCTACTTAACAGATTAGATCATGGTTACAGTTTGGCTATGAAATAACCACAAGGTGTAAAGATGTCTCATCTCCTTTTTGTGGATGATTTACAACTATATAGTTCATCACATGAGAAGCTGAAAGCACAACTGGAAGTGGTCAAAACTTTTTCAGATGATAGAAGAATGTCATTTGGTCTTCCTAAAAGTGGAAAAACAACATTTAAACCAGGAAAGCTGCAGCACCAAGAAAACAATCAGTTTGGGGCAGGAATGTGATAAAGGGAGCTTGAGCAGGAGGGACTATATAAATATTTGGAAATTGAGGAAGGATCAACAATAAACATGAACAAATGCAAACAAAACTCAGTAAGGAATATTTTGGAAGACTAAATTAATACTGAAAACAGCCCTGACATCTGTGAACAAAGTCCATTTATAAACTAATTTGCTCTTCCTGTGCTAACTTACAGTTTTGGGGTAATTGACTGGCCCCAAAAGGTATTTGATCATTTACACAGGAAAACAAGAAAAATCCTTCATGCTTATCAAATGCTAAGTAAAAATCAGTGCATACCATGATTATAGATTTATTGTTGTAAAGAAGGTATGGGCCACCTCAAAAGTGATTATATGCATAGATCTGCAGTCATAGAACTGTACACATATCTGCTGACCTCACCAAATCTAAACATAGTGATCATTTTGAAACATGAAGAGAACAAATCTAAAATAATTTCCTAGCTTTATTTCTTAAGTGAACAATTCTAACTGAGATCCTTATTAGAACTCTTAAAATAGGAAAGAGTAGTGGATCTGAAGACATCTGTGGACAAGTGTTATAAACTTGTGCTAGGGAGTTAAGTTCTATATTTCATCATATGTTTGAGAAGTTGTTACAAATGCAACATGTACCTGTATAATGGAAAGACAATGTAATAGTTCCAATTCCTAAATCTAAGTGCTCGAAGATTCTGAATGATTTTAGATCAGTAGCCCTTATTTCAATTTTTATAAAAGTTTTTGAAAAATTGGTTAAAGTAGAGATTTTAAAGAAGGTTGAACATATGATTGATCCTATGCAGTTTTCTTACAGGACACACAGAGATGCAGAAGATGCAACAGTCACTTTACTTAATTTGATTGTTAAACATTTGGAAAGTGAAGGATCACATATTAGACTTTTGTTTTTCGATTCTTCATCTGCCTTTAATACTATTCAACCACATATATTAATACATAGGTTACAAGAACAGTTCATCCAGAGTAATAATCTTATGGGCTGGATTTTGAATTTTATAATTAATAGTACACAGACAGTAAGGGTAAATAAAACCTTATCAGGTCGGATTTATTCTTCAACTGGAGCACCACAAGAATGAGTGTTATCTGCCCTTTTGTTCATTTTGTATACAAGCACATGCAAAAGTGTACATGAAAATAGGATAATTTTGAAATATGCAGAGGATACTGCCATAGTTAGTCAGCTCCGAAATGAAGAGGTGCGCTATGATCCAGTTATTAAAGATTTTGTTGAGTGATGTGAAAATTCTTAACTTCAGATAAACATTTCAAAGAGTAAAGATATGGTAATAGACCTTAGGAAACATGTTTGTGGCTTTGATGCAACAATTATTAAAAAAATCAGATGGCAGAATGTGTGCAATCCTATAAGTATTTGGGAAGTATTATTGATTCAAAGTTGAATTTTGACAAACATTGCATAATGGTATGTAAGAAAGGGCATCGATAACTGTTTTGTTTTACCATGCTTTTACTGAATCAAATTTGTCTTTTTCTCTAGTAGTTTGGTATCAAAATTTGTCTATGAAAAATAGGAATTAACTGAATCAGATTGTAAAGTGGTTCAGTAAATTGATTGGTGAACAACAAATATATCTTACATCTTTATATTTAAAATGGTTAGAAAGAATAACTAATTCCACTGAAAAGATGTGTCACATCCATTATATTGTGAATTTCAGCTACTTCCATTGGGAAAGAGGCATAAGTTTCCAAGGTGTAAAACAAAAAGATATAAGAATAATTTTGTTCCAGCAGCAATTACACATATGAATAATAAGAATATTGCATCTCAAGAGACATTTTAAAACTTTCGTATAGCTTCAGTTTCAGCACCTTGACACTTTTGAACTTTTTGGTTTAAATCGAGTACAATACTGTCTGAGTAGAAAAATGGTAGAATGTTGAAGAATGTGTGACAGATATATATATATATATATATATATATATATATATATATATATATATATATATATACTGGAGATAAATTTTTCTTCTTCTCTTCTTTTTTTATTGTATGTATATTAAATGATAAAGTTTTATTGTTATGTTTTTCTTTATTATTATATGTATGTGAATGATGAATGTTCTGTTTGGACCAATGCTAATCTTGTTACTGCAAAAAGAATTTACCTATGGGTATGAATAAATGGAATTGAATTCAATTGAATTGAATACAAGGCCTGTGTCCATCTTTAGGTCCATGGATGCTTGTGATGAATGACAATTTTTAAAAATGTAGTATATGCATTACCAAATAATGAAGGTTGGTATCATGTATGCTAAGTAGGAAACAAGCTAGTAAAACTAGGCCTATGCATGTTAACCGCACAGAACCTGTTCAAATATTTCTTTACGTTAGCTGCTTTCTGACTGATCACTAATTGAATATGTACAACAGTCATGGGAAGATGTGCATCTTTAACGTATGGGTTCTTATCGTGTAGTCGATCTTTTACAAGTTTGAACCACATATGGTCAAAACGATATGTTCGAATTTGTAAAAGTTTGAGCATTTGAATGGAAATCTCTGTAAGCGAAGGTTTCCATTCACTTTAATGTGGTGCAGACTCAGAGTTGGTATATTTAAGTAGTGGGGTGTGGGGGTTGCAGGGGAGCTTGCCCCCTGCTTAAAACAAGTTTTTGCTTTGTGCGTTGTGTTGTTATTTTTTTTTAGATATTCGAAGTTCTGTAACTTTGAACATAATGGTTCGACCTTTAGGTGTTCAGAGTTATGGAACTTCGATTATCTAATATAGACCCTTAATGTACTGCCCTGAGATGATACTGAGATGCATTTAGTCCAGTATTGCCTTATTGTTGACAGTCCCATTCCAGATCCTGGTGAAATTGTTAGCAAGAAAAGAATAATGGAAAGAATAATAAATACCTGCGAGTGGGATTCATAAACATTGTAATCAAACATGCAGGGCTGGTTCATTGGCAATTCATAAAGGTACTGGTTTGCAAAGGTATAACAACATGTGCAACAACATACCTTGAGAAGTCCAGTTACACAGATGATAGGAAAATGGTGTTCTACGGCATAGTCAGCAATTCAGCAATGGGTGAATTTTAGCTCTGTGGAACGGGATTTATGGCTGTCTAACTGTGGATATAAAATACAAAAAATGCAGCCTGATACTGAGTACCTATGAATAGTGATGTGCTACTGATCATAACATAGATGAGTAAATAAATCTCCACTACTTTCACAAACATCAGACAGAAATGTTACATCATATGGCAGATGTGACATCATGTCCCAGTGTACCATACAGTATACATAATAATGATACATAGTAATGACTTATCCTCTTCAGCCTTGGGCAATGAGCTAAATATTTTTTATGAATCAGTCACAAGATCTCACATTGTACAAATGTTTTTCAACTGCCCACTTGTTACCCTGACTGTTGAGATGCATGTACCTCCCCAAAGAGACCAGTCATTAGTGGAGTCCCCCACAGTTTTGGTCTGGGGCATCTCCTGCTTAGTATCTACTTTTCTGAAGTAAAAGTCAATGCAAAAGGGCTCTAAGTGACTATGATTGCAGATGACTGTAAACTAGGAGCAGACATTCAATCCCCAAAAGGCTTAGCCATCCTGCAGGAAGGTTTGTCTCAAATAAATAAATGGTGCCAAAATCATGGACTGACATTAAATTCCAAAAATGTATTATTATATCCTTTGGGAAGTAATCTACTGCAGGAAACTATCAGACAATATGCACCTAAGAGATGACCCAGTTGTTCAGGATTTTGAAACTTATGTGAGCAGTGACCTAAATTTTGGCCAACATTTGACTATTGTTGTAAGAAAATCCTTCTATAATGCACATGGTATAAACAAAAGTATTGTGTCTAGAACTAGGGATGCCATTGTCCCCGTTTACTCAGCTCACATTAGGTCAATCATTGAATAAAATGCCATCTTTGCCATGCATGCATGGGAACGTCCACAAAGATACCTTACTGAAAGGATATAAAGCCTAAATAACATATCCTAAATGGACCAAGTCAAAGCTGTGTCACTATATTTGGTATCCTACAGACTTCTAAGAGGTGACCTGTGTCTAGCATACAAGATATCATCTGACTCATTACTGATGAATTTACTGTGTATCAGCAAGTCAAATAGCATCAGAAATGTCTAGGGATCTAAACCTCTTCTGCAACATCAACTGAAAGGTGTGAAGGGACAGATATATCTCGCAGAAGATATTGGCTGCTTTGGAGCAAACTCCCCATCTGCATAAAAAAGTTCATCCCTGGCCATATTCAGTTGCAGCTTAAATTTACAGATGGGTAACAGAAAATGTACTCCAGGACTGCCCCTTGTACTACTAATGGACAGAGGCAGCTCCTAAATGCTTTATCCCATGCATGCCTCACCTCAAATTATCTATGGTATGATCCCAGTTATTCTCATTAGGGGTAATATATAATTACCCACCAAGGCCATTCTTTAACCAAATTGAATAGGTTATTTTGAGCACAAAAATGAAAATTGGCTAAGCTTAAAATGGCTCGCAAGGGCAGATAGCCTAGTACTTACCTCTGAAACTATGAACCTACAAAGGGCATGAACTGTAACTACATGCTGTGCTATTAGAATGCAGACTTTGTGCACATCTTAGAAGCAATCAAACGTTTATATCTCATATGTCGTCTTGATGCACTGATCCATGAGAAGTAAAAACATAGTACCTTCATATTCTACCTGGGACCAATGCAAAAATGAAATAAACAGCAGCAGTGCTACCATAAACTACAAAACCTGCTAGTTTTAAATCCGAAAATATGAACATGTAAATCTGGAATGGAAATAGTAATGAGGAATGAAACAATAAGGGCTTTATTTCTCTAACAATTATCTCTGTGCTTCTTCCTTTTGCTTCAAGAACTTTTGCTGGTTCCACTGTCATTCAAAGGTTGTGGCAACCCCACATCACCTTGGGGACTTCAGATTATGTGTTAGTTATTTCTGTCCTTTTTTCAAAGAATATTTTTCATAGTGCTCACAATGTTTCTAACTGCAACAGAGTAACCTTATAGAAAACAGCTCTGTGAGATGGCACGTGGCCATGTTTTCCCCCAGGAACCAAACAGCTGAAGGTGCATGCAATACACACATCATTGTTTTAGACTGCATACCCTCTACTATATGCCTTGTCACTTAATCCAGAGTAAACAATTGCAGATATTGCTATGGTAGAATAACTCAAGACTTAAAAAATGTTTTTCACAAAAGAACAATAACCACAAAGTCTGGTTGCACTTTACACTGCAGGTAGTAGGTGAAAAATAACCAACTCCACAAGTTATGCATTGCATTCTTTCTTTCAAAAACATCAACAGGGCCATAGATGAAGGCAAATCTGGGCATACAGCCTACCTTAATTTAGCCATGGCCTTCAACAGAATCCCACATTTGGGCATCATTAATAAACTTTCCCAGTTAAATATCAACTCTTATGTTGTCAGGTGGGTTGCTAACTGTCTCACTGACTGATCACACTCCATAAAAGTTGGGGACTTTACCTTAGCCAGCAGACCTGTCAGCACTGGAGTTCCACAGGGGTCAGTGCTGGGCCCCCTATTGTTTGGAATATACTTCTCAGAAGTTCAGGCCAAAACAGAGGGGCTGTGGCTGACTAAGTTTGCTGATGATGGCATATTAGGTGCAATCACTGAATCCCCAAATGCTGTTAATATACTTCAAGATGGACGTACACATACCAGTGAATGGTGCCATAGCCATGGACTCAAACTCGGTAGAAAAATAAAGTAAAAAATAAAATAAGAATAAAATCAAACCATGCCCCATGACTCAGTAAAGATACCCATATATTAATGCACAAACAAGATAGTGCATGGAAAACTTGGATAAAAAGTAAATCACCCATTCACCTCCAAGAATTTAAGGAACTTAGGAACCAGGCTAAAAAAGAAATCTACAAGGATAAAAAGGTCTTTTACACTAAAACACAAACTTCCCCCTTCTTCCTCAAGCTTGCTGCAAATTCCATTGCCTATCCAGTTTCAGTACTCATTAACCGTTCTATAAATGAAGCCACTGTACCCAAAATTTGGAAATCCTTTTACATTATCCCCCTTCAGAAAGGAGGTAACTCCAATGATCCCTCTAATTTCTGACCTATTGCCATACTTTCCCCACCATCCAAAATATTAGAAAAGTGTATTCACAACCAAATTCTTAACTTTCTCAAACAACACAACCTCCTCTCCCCTACCCAACACGGCTTCCAACCTCACCATAGTACCTCTACAGACCTTTTATCCTTCACCCACACCACTGCTGGATCTAGAAACAGCAATAACTTAGTTTCATGTTTATTTTTCAACTTGTCTAAGGCATTTGATACAGTATCACATTCTAAACCTCTGACTAAACTAACAAACCTCAACCTTTCACACTCAGCTCTTTCGTGGTTCCTTAGTTACCTCACTGACAGACTTCAATCAGTTAAATGACAATCATCCTGCTCTCCTTTCGTACCTATACATACTGGAGTACCCCAGGGTCCCATTCTTGGACCCCTGCTCTTTAACATCTTTACCAATGACCCCCACTCCTCCACCTCCCTCTCCTCTATTATTCAATATGCCAATGACTCCACCCTTATCACATCCGCTACCTCTATTAAACTTCTTCAAACACATACTCAGAAATCTTTCCATCTTGTAGAAAAATGGCTAAATAACAATTAGTTTATTCTTAACCCCCAAAAAACAAAGTTACTTCTCTTTCTCCCAAAAAACAATGACCACCTCAAGCCTAACTTCTTCATCTCCTCTCTTAGTAACACTATAATCAACACAGAATCTCACACAAAATTACTCGGAATGATTATTGATGACCAATTAAAATTTGATTTACATATTCACCATGCAATAAAAAAATAATCAAAAACTAGGCTTGTTATACGGGAACTCAAAATTCATTTCTGCTGAATCTAGACAATCCCTTGCCCAAGCCTACCTTCTGTTCAGTCTTCTCTATGGTTCAACAGTCCTCACCAATCTTCAGCCCTGTTCACTCTTTAGACTTGGGCAGACCTACAATAAAACTGCCAAATTTGGTGCCAACCTTCCTAACCCAACCCACCACTGCTTAGCCCTACACAGGTAACAGTGGCTTGAATTCACCCATCACATACAACTGTCCCAACTATATCTAACCCACCATATACTTAACAAACCCACTTCCTGCCCCTCCCGCCGAAATCTAGTCTCATACTATACCCCTTACTCCCCCTCCGTAGCTCTGAGATACTTCTTTTGGAAACATATACACCTAAACTTAACATAGGCAATCTCCTTTACAAATCATCTATTACTAAAACCTGGAATAGTCTACCCTTTAACTTACTAAACATCATTCAACCAACAAGCTTCAAAAACAAACTAAAATTACTCTTCCAAACCAACTGGATCTGCCCATGCCATGGTCCTACCTAAATATCCTGTTTTTGCTACATAACTACTCTTTTTTAGTCAAATTTATCTAACCACTGAAATTCCAGTCTGGTAATTGTGTAATCTATATAGCTCTATTTTTATTGCCTTTTCAGAGACATGTACCTCCAAAAAGTTACTCATCCATTTCTATAAGGTTTACACTCTCTCAAACATATGCCGTATTTAGTGTTTGTTCACTGTTTCTTGTTATTATTTTTCTTATATTGTATTTATTTGCTGTTTAAGCCTATTGTTGCTACTACTTATTTATTAATTTGTTGGAGCTTTTCTCCTCAGGTCTCCACTGAAAATGGGCTATAACAGCTCAGTTGGACTAAACTGGTTAACAAATGTGAAATAAATAAATAAAGTGCATTATCATCCCCTTTGGTAAAAATGATATCCCTTCAGACTATCATATAAATAATAATACTCTAATATACCTTAACTAACAACTCAGTAGTAAGAGAGTTGGAAACACAAGTTGACTGTAGCCTAATCTTTGACCAGCACATGTCTACTGTGGTAAGTAACGCATTCTACATTGCACATCTCATTAACAAAGGCATTGTCCCATGAGCAAAAACGGTCATAACTCCACTGTACCTGACCTTCATCAGGCCAATAATTGAGCACAACGCTCCCTTTGGTATGTACCTTACCAGCCACTTGCAGCAACTTGAGACATCTCATAGATTTCTAACCAAGACAATTCAGGGTCTCCAGCACGTGTCATACATTGACAGACTGAAGTCACTGTCACTGTACTCAGTAGCATACAGACTACTTAGAGAAGACCTGTGCCTGGTCAACAGAGCAATCTTGGATCCAAACCTAATAGAAATGCTGCACATCTGCAAGTCAAATGGGACAAAGGTCACCCACTCCTGGGACCTTAACCTGGCCTATGACATAAATAGGACCAGCTGGAAGGACAGATATGTCTCTCAGAGGTTGCTGCTCCTCTGGAATAGGCTACCAATTCACATCAAACAGAGTCCCTCTATGCCATGTTTAAGCATAGTCTGGATGACTAGATGGGAAACCATAAATTTCACATATGACCCTCCTAGATATCAGCAGTCATTGCTAACTAAGAACTTGAGTTTAGGCAAGATCCTTTATACTGGGCTTCTCTAGTATCATATTGGGTACATATGGCTAGGTTTATAAAGACCTTCAGGTCAATAGCCTAGTAACCACCTATGAACCTAAGGAGACGATAAATCACCACACACTACAAAGAATTAGGACCAGATCTTTGATCATAACAATGTATTGTGTTTTCAACATAGATGTCATGATTCACCTCTTGATTTTCACTCTCATGGTGAATTTCTTGGCATCCATATGTGGAACACATAATAAGTGAGTTACAGTCGGCAACCCAATCACAACCCTCTATTAACTAAATACCTGGACTCCATTAAGCCTGAATTTGTTATCTGAAAAGACTGGACTTTAAAGTAGATTTAAAAATGAAATGTTTGTTCAAATATAGAAATGTATATGCCTCTAGATACCTATCTGTGTCAATCTTCACAAGATGTCAGGCCTATTTATAACAAGCAGAACCATACAAGTTGTCTTAGAGATGGTAAGATGAACTTATTACAACACTTAATACATCTAGATATATGAACGAAGTGAATTCATTATAGCATTTACAATATCCACAATTACTTTGGTTGTTACACAAACTGCGGTGGTGGTGCTGTGGTAGCATTGTCACCTCACAGTAAGACGTTGTCCTGTTCGATTCTCAGCTAAAGCGTCTTCTGTGTGGAGACATGCGTGAATGGGCGTATCTTCGTTGAAGGTTGTGCATCAAAGCTGGCAACTTGGTACGTAAAAATCTACTGCCAATCATTAGCAGACTGGAGTTCCGCTGTGGCGACCCCTAACACAACAACAACTTTGGTTGTTACACACAAATGCACCTTGTTTATTAAAAACTTTTCTTTGTTGAGAAATTACTTGTATCAAAATATCTGCTGAAACCTGTTTTTCATATGTATTTTAGTGCGGTTAATAAGATCTGCCAATATTTGAAAATAATCTTCCTTAGGCTTATAGTATATAAACTAAATCTTATTGTATAGAAAAATGTTTGTTGTTCCTGCCTATGCCTGTCCTAAAATCATTAGATGTTTTATGAATAAACTTCAGTCTCACATTTCCAATGTTTTCCTTTTTTATTACACTGATTAAAAAGCTTTATCATATTTTTTAGTATTTTTTGACTAGTGTCTTCTGCTGTAGATCAAGCCATTTGATAAATCCTTCATCAATGATGGTGGGAGGTTGATTTTTAATATACAGAACCGTACTGATAGATAACAATAAAGTGAATCATATCTATTGCCATATATAATTACTTAATAACACATTCAATATAAAAATATTCACTAATACAGACAAATGATTTCTTAATATATCAATTCTTCTAGATCTAAAAATAGGTTTTGAGATGACTGACCACAAACTGCTACTACTCAAACTATCATGCCTCAGCTTCTCCTCTAATGTATATCAATGATTCATCAGTTACTTTCCTAAAAAGCCTTTTCCATCTGTCTACCTAACTCTCCCTTAATCTCAAGGCAGGTATTTTAGGAGTTCCCTGTGTCTCAGTTTTAAATCTTCTACTTTTTTCCCTATATATAAAAAAAACTCCCTTGAGACTTTCCCCAACTAAATGTCACCAGATACACAGCAATATACTTTTTTTATTCTGCTCATAAAGATATCCCATGGATAATACAAACTTTACTGCATCATTTTACCCCCATTTGAAACTGTCTCATTCAAAATGAACTGTCAGTGATAACAAATCACCATAATGACCTATGAAACACCAAAAGAAAAAATATCAAAGATATCAGCACCACTCATCTTCAGTCCTGGAGGTAACACACCCACTTGCACCATAGTATAAAAATATCTGGACATTCTGCTAGATGATTCCGTTTCCTTTCATCCTCAGGTCAGTAACACTACCCTTAAAGTCTCCAACAAGAAAAGGTGGCATATAGTGTCTTTAGTATTCTCACATATGAATCAAGCCAAGTAATTGGTATAAATCCCCAGGACTGAATATGACATATCCCTAACCTGTCCTTGCTATAGACAGCGGAAAACAAGATTTTTTTTCTTTGGTAATCTAACCCACCATTGAAAGCACAACTGTTTCTCTATATAGTGTTCCAGTTGCCTCCCTGTTGCAGACAGCTCTACCTACCTTCTCAATACACTTACATTCAGACTGTCCTGTTCTAACCGGTACTGCCTGCCTCTTAATCTTCTTCCAGCTTTTCCCAATTAGGAGTTGCCACAGCAGATCACCTGTCTGCTCATGATTGGCAGTGGAATTTTACAGTGTCAAGTTGCCAGCCTGGTGTCCAACCTTCCACAGAAGGCACACACATACACACGTTCATGCCTAGGGACAATTTAGAGTGTCCATTCCACCTATATCATGTCTCTGAGATGTGGGAGGAAACCGGAGCACCCAGATGAAACCCACACAACCACAGGGAGGACATGCAGACTCCACATAGAAGGCACCCCAGCCGAGGATCGAACCAGAGAACGTCTTGCTGTGAGGCAGCAACGCTAACCACTGCAGCACCGCGGCCACCCACTACCCACCTCTTAATAATAAGCTAATAGGTTCATGCATGCAGCAGAGCAGCAGCACCTTTAAAGTATATGGACCTCACTCTACACCTGTCTTTGCAAAAGGTCATCCACAAAATTAGCCCCAACTTCCTGGGGCAATCTGTCTGATGATGGTACAACCTTAACAGGTTTCTCAGTGTTTAGAAAAAAAAGTTAAGGGAATTTATCTGGAAAAGGAAAAAATGCAAATGCTTCAGAGATGAGGGATAGCTTAATATTTTCTGAATACTAACTCATTTAAATAGCTAAGTCATTTAATACTATTTCATTTGCCATTTATGTCAGCTTGGATACAACATTGAGCCATGTTGATGCAACAACATCTTCAGGCTTTATATACTTAATTATTATATTTTCACATCCTATTTGCCTTTGTTACATTATTTATGTATCTCATTCTGTACTTATAATCTACATTTATTTATTTACACAGAGTTCTATACTTTGCAATTTCAAATGCTCTCTTGTTTACTGCCTTTGTTAGTGGCTAATTCTCATGTATGCTTGCACCTTTCTATTATTGCTTTGTCTATTGGCTCCAATACTAGCTCCTCAACCTGATTAACAAACACATATAAATGCATAGATAGCTAAAGTAAAATTATAAGGAGCAAGCAAAATGAAAGTCCCTGCCCCTTAAAAATCATGTTCCCACATAAAGTGACAAGGAAAATAAGTCACAGGATCTGATCACATAATGACATTATATCCTCTAACCTGTATCTTCTAGCAGTTTAATTTATCTGCAAGATAACAATGACTGCATTAAAATGAAAATCGCCTAAGGAAAACACCAAAGTAATTAAGTAATCTGTGCTATGATCAACAGAAATCTATATGAACCTATTACTACTAATGATTTCCTAAAAAAAAAAAAAAAGATAAAGTGAGAGTTAAGTTCGATAGCCTATGAACAAGATTTTTATACAGGCAATGTTCTTTATATGTTTTCCAAATCATTATGCTCTTGTAGTACCTAATGGCCAGATTTGATTTATACATTTGAACAGAGTGATGTTCATTTACTTGATACATTGAACAAAAATGGCATGGTTAAATGTGGCTACTGTTGCATTTGTATGAGTTAGAGATTTTAGGGTTTGAGTCGAGGTGCAAGTAGGGCTGACATTTTGGTTAAGCTGCCACTAGGGTTTGAGTAAGGTTTAAGTTTAGGTTGATAGTGGTGTTTAGGCTAACAGATGGGTATGACTGGGGTTGTAGCTCATGTTTACAGAAAATGTTAGGGTTAGAGCTCTGATTTAGGTTAGGATTAGAGCTTGGATTTTGGTAACTAGGGTTAGGTTTAAGACTAGGATTGTAGGGTCTATGGGGTGTTTATTATATATGGATTTTATATACATATATATATATATATATATATATATATATATATATATATATATATATATATATATATATGAAACATTGCTTCTCCAAGGAATACAGTAGAAGAAAGTCTCTGTATCATTGTATTCTGCTTTTTTACTTTTAAATTTCAGTAATGTTGTACTTGATGGGTTCATTTTCAAACAGCTGTCCTAGGAACAAGTAGGATGAAGTTAAAAATTCTGCATAAATTTTACTAAGCTGAAGAAACAATAAATACCAACATAGTTGATTTCCATGACAGTGGGATAAAGTAATTGAAATTCTGCAGCATTAAGTATTCTAAGAAGGGAAGTATACAGTGGACAGTCCGCACAGTGAGTGGTAGCTCCTAAAGCTCCTAACCAGAATAAATAGCACTGATAAGTAAAATACTAAATGATTTTACAATAACAACTTGCTACATATAGATTCAATAAATTTATAAATATCTAGACACGCAAGGTTGAGAGGCAAGTTTTTTTAACAACTTTACTGAATAATGACTTGTGAAATAGGCAAATTTACATTTATATAAAAGTAATCAAACTGTATTAGCAAGTTCATGTTTACAAACATTATACTTGACATATCATCATTCTCTTTCGGCTTTTCCTGTTAGGGGTCGCCACAGCGGATCATCTCTTTCCATTTCTTCCTATCCTCTGCATCTTGCTCTGTCACACCAACCGCCTGCATGTCCTCTCTCACCACGTCCATAAACCTTATCTTAGGCCTTCCTCTATTCCTCTTACCTGGCAGCTCCATCCTTAGCATCTTTTTCCCAATATACCCATCATCCCTCCTCAGCACATGTCCAAACCAACGCAATCTCGTCTCTTGCTTTGTCTCCAAACTGTCCAACATGAGCTGACCCTCTAATATACCGATTCCTAATCCTATCCATATTAGTCACAAAATCTTAACATCTTTAACTCTGCCACATCCAGCTCTGACTCCTGCCTTTTTGTCAATGCCACTGTCTCCAACCCATATAACATAGCTGGTCTCACTACACTCTTGTAGACCTTCCCTTTCACTCTTACGGATACCCGTCTGTCACAAATCACTCCTGACACTCTTCTCCACCCATTCCACCCTGCCTGTACTCTCTTCTTCACCTCTCTTCCACATTCACCATTACTCTGAACTTATACTTGACATATATTGCTATATATTATATAACCTAAGCAACATTACATAAATTATTCAATTCCTGTCCTTTTTTTTTAATCAAGAAGCATTTTTATTAAACCATCACTTATGACATTGGCAATCATACATTTATATAAATAAAAACAAACCGCACTGACACAATCCTAGTTCCAAGCATTTTGCATCACAAACCATACTGCCACACTTCCAGTTGCAAACATTATACACCTCTTATAATCTATCCAATCATTTTCAGTCAAACATTACATAGCTGTTCCATTCTCACAGCACTGTGCGAGGCGTAGTACAGCTAAACAGACAGCTTAACACTTTAAGAAAATCCATTAAGCGAAAGAATCAGGGTTTCTTGTAGCGTTACTGAAATTGCTTAACTCTTTTTGTAAAACTGCAACACAATACAAATAGCAACATATCAGAATATATACAATATACAGCACTTCTAAATACAAAGAATTACAACATACACATTACTTACAGGAGATGTGAATGCCATGGCCTGGGAAAAGAAGATCATGACTGCACTTCATGAGGGCTAAACGTGAAAGAAAAGCTGCTTCCTGACTAAGTTACATCACTTCCTGATGCTTGCTATAATGCTGTAAAACAAGTTAATCTGTTATAAATAAAAGGCCAATAGATGGCAGCAACAGATCAAAAATGCTCAAACTGTACAACTATGATATAAACTGCCTGAATTGCTATGAAGGGAAGAATACTCCCTGCCTGGCATATTATGGGATGCCACTATACTTATTAATATTACTACACACAATAACACATTTTAATCATTTTCAGAAACAAGAACTACAATGGTCTCAAATAAACTTTAGCAGTTCCTTGTTTGACAACTCTTACTTCCACTTTCTCACTTTACCATCTCTGCTTGGCAACGTGTCAATGATAAGTCCCACAGGCCATTCAATCCTGCACTTTTGACTGTCCTTCATTAACACAACATCACCTACTTTAACATGTGGATAGTCTTGAGTCCACTTTCTGTGACTTTGTAAGGTGGACAAGTATTCCCTTTTCCATCTTTTCCAGAAGATGTCAGCAAGACTCTGAACTTGCTTCCATTGTTTTACATGAAGGCCTACTGTTTTGAAGTTACCAGAAGGAGCCAACAAAGAGTTTACCTTTTGAGTCAAAAGCATGGCTGGTGTAACAACCTCAGGATTATCTGGATCATTTGACACTGGTACTAAAGGTCTTGCATTCATAATAGCCATAGCTTCTGCCATAAAGGTACTTAAACTCTCATGGGTCAGACAAGTGGGCTTATCTTGGAGCAACATTGCATCCAAGATACATCGAGCTATACCCATTAGTCTTTCCCAAGCACCTCCTATATGAGATGAGTGTGGAGGTTTGAAGACCCACTTGCATCCTTTGTCTTGTAGCTAATCTCATACTGCTGTATCATCTGCACAAATATTCAGTCCCTTACAAGCGCCCACAAAGTCTGTTCCTCTATCAGAGCGAAGTTACTTTGCTGGCCCATGGATTGAAAAGAATCTTCTCGAGGCATTAATAAAACTGGAAGCTGACATAGATTCAATCAGTTCTATATGTACAGCTCATGTAAACAGACATGTAAAATTACTGCCCAGCATTTGTTGTCAGCACTACCTTTTCTGGCGAGGCAGATTACCACTATCCATGGGCCAAAAACATCAATACCCACGCTAGTGAATGGTGGTTCAGGAGACACTCTATCTTCTGGTAAATCTGCCATCTTTTGACTTTCTAATCCCCCTCTCAGTTTACAACAGATAACACATTTGTGAATAACTGCAGATGTCAGGCGTTTACCACCAAGGATCCAGAAACCTGCAGCTCTGATTGCACCTTCTGTTATGTGACATCCTTGATGAGCCATTTGGTTATGGTAATATCTCACAATCAGTGTAGCAATGTGATGATTGTGGGGGATGATAATTGGTTGCTTTTCTTGTTCAGTCAATGTTGCAATGGACAAGCATCCACCAACTCTCAGCAGTCCATCTTGATCTATAACAGCACTAAACTTCGTGAGAGGACTTTGTTTTGGCAATGCCTTTTGCTCTTTTATGCAGTCATATTCCTTTTTGAAGTGTTTGTGCTGAACAGAAGAGATGATCAAATTCTTTGCTTGCGAAAGTTCCTCAAAGCTAACTTGCTGATCAAAACTTTTCCAGCCTCTAAGTAGAGAGCTATCTGATTTTCTCTGAAAACTTTTGGCAATATGAATAAGTCTGGCTATAGTTTCAGCTAGTGTCTTTCAGTTTGAAAATTTTTCAAAACAATGTGAATGAATAGTGGAATCAGAGGCTCTAGTGCTGAAGCTTGCAACTGCTGGTTTAATTTCAGGATCAGCTTTAGGCTCTATGAGAGGATAACCAGTAGCCATGTCATTTGAATTGTCTTCAACTGGCTGGTAAAGAAACAAAGGGCCTGAGAACAATATAGTGTTCTGAAGGCAGGTTGTCTGTGTGGGCCTTGTAGCATAATCAGCAGGGTTTTGCTCTGTGGGTATGTAGAACCACTGATCAGGTTTAGTTATTTGTCTGATTCTATTTACTCGGTTGGAGACATACAGAAAGAATCTTCTAGAGGTATTGCCGATGTACCCCAGGATGGTTTTACTGTCTGTAAAGAATTTCACAACATCCAGTTCCAGGTCTATTTCATCTCTGATTAGCTCATACAGTTCTACTGCTAATACAGGTGCACATAGCTCCAAACGTGGGATTGTATGCGCTGATCTAGGGCTTAGACTTTCCCATAACAAACCTAACATGACATACACTTACTGCATCAGTTGTTTTCAAGTAGGCTACTGCACCTATAGCTGTGATGGATACATCTGAAAAAATATACAGCTCCTTTTTACAGGTTACTGTCAGTGAAACAGGCCCATAATATCTGGGTATCTTTAAGCCTTTCAAAGCCTGCAAAGATTCCTTCCACTGAATTCACTCATGCAGTCTGTCTTGTGGGAGTAATGCATCCCATTCCCATTTCCCAGGTGACAGTTCACAGACTAAGGCCTTACCTTTTATAGTCGCTAGTGCAACAAACCCAAGGGGATCATAAAGACTGTTCACAGTAGCTAAGATTCCTCTTCTGGTGAAAGGCTTTTCCTCTGAAGAGACCTGAAAAACAAAGCTGTCTGTTTCTAGATCCCGGCCTAGTCCTAAACTTTTCTGAAGAGGAAGGGAGTCTGTACCCAGACAAAGATCTTTAAGGTCCTTAGCTCTATATTCTGCAGAAAAGGCTTCCATGACCTGTTTGCTGATAGAAGCAACCTTATGAAGCCACAGATTAGATTCTGCCAGCATCTGCTTTGTTTTGTTGAGAATGTCAGTTGCTATCTCAGGAGTGCTAGCAGATGCGAGTCCATCATCTACATAGAAATGTCTCAACACGAAGTGTTAGGCATCTTGTCCATAATGTTCAGTACCTTTTAGGGCAGCTTTACGCATACAGTATATAGCCACAGCAGGAGAGGGACTGTTGCCGAAAACATGTACTCTCATTCTGTACTCCACTACTTCTTTGTCAATGTCATGATCTTTGTACCAGAGAAAATGTAAATAATCTCAGTGGTCCTCTCTCACCAGAAAACAGTAAAACATCTACTGCACATCAGCTGTGAAGGCTATGGGCTATTTTCTAAAGCACCTGAGGACCCCTAGTAGAGTATTGTTTAGATCAGGACCACTTAACAGTACCTTATTTAAAGAAATACCTTCACATTCTGCACTGGATTAAAGCACAACTCTTATTTGATTAGGTTTGTGTGGGTGGTAAACTCCAAACATTGGCCGATACCAGTGTTCTTTACCTTGATCCAGTGGTCCTGCAATTTCAGTGTGATTATTATCTAGTAACCTTTTGATGAATTCTGTGAAATCTCTCTTTACCTTTGGCATTTTTTTTAAGGTTCTACAAAGAGAGTTCAGGCACTTCATGGCTTGTTCTCTATTACAAGGAAAATGATACCTGGGTGTGCAAAATGGCAGAGGGGCCACCCAACTGTTATTATCATCCTGGTAAGTCTCTCTGTCCATGATCCGGAGAAGGGCTTTATCTTCTATGGACAGGGCTTGTTTATTATTGTCCTTTGATTTCTGGAACACTGAAACCCCTAGATTGTCAGTTTCTATGTTAAAGTTGGTATATTCTTTGCTGTGTGAAGAAGAATCCCAAAACCGTGTTAAATTATCAAAGCTTTCTTTAACAGTAAAATTTTTCTGGCATGGACTGAAAAAGGATGTGTGGCCATTTGTTAATACAGATGTCTTGAAGGACCTGATGCTGTTTGGCTGGTGAGCTGATCCCAGGCAAACTTCTTCTACAATAACCCACCCCAAATTGGGTGTCTGAGAATAAGGGGCATTGACCGGTCCATTAATTTGCTCATGCACCTTGTGTACTTCTAAAATGTCTCTTCCAAGATGCAAAAGGATAGAAGCACCAGAATTAACAGCTGGAATGAGGTGAGCAATTGGGTGAAGGTGAGGGTGATGATAAGCCACCTCTGGAGAAGGAATTTCTGACTTGTCATCAGGTATCATGTCACACTCTATCAGTGTAGATAATAGGAATCACTTTTCCTTATCAAAAGATTCAATAACAAAGTATATGGCTCTTCTGCCAGCAGTTTCCATAATGCCTGCGCTTGTCTTTAGAGTATAGGGAGCTGCAGTTGTTTCAATGTTAAAGATATCAAAAAAGTCTGACCTTGCAAGTGATTTGTTACTCTGCTCATCAAGAACTGCAAAAATCTTCACTGCTTTGTCTCTTTTCCTGGAGGGATACACAGTGACTAAACAGATTTTAGAACATGACCATGGATTCTTACCTTGGCCACAGATTTCAGTGCACTTAGACATCACTGAAGAAGGGGAATCCTCTTTTTGCTCCCCGCCCTGATCTTTCCTGGCTTCTACCATCCCTGCTGGTTGTGGAGTTGGATCAGGGTGTAAGGCCACTATGTGTTTCTCACTGCCACATTCTGTGCACTCGACTGATATTTTACAGTCTTTAGCTATATGCTTAGTAGATTCACAGCATTTGAAACAGATGCCATTTTGGTTAAGAAAGGATATTCTCTCTTCAATAGGCTTACCTCTAAACCCTTTGCACCTTTTCAGAGGTTGAGGCTTCTGGTGAATTGGGCATTGCCTGTCAGGACTTTCTGTAGGGCTCACCTTGCTGCTGTCTTGGCAGTTTGTGGCCCTTGAAGGTACAACTGTTTTGTGTGTGAACACAGAAGTATTACTATGCGGTCTGGAAGGCTTTTCTGGTCTGGATGGTGGATTACTGCTACTAATGAAGGCAAAGCTGAGGTCGCTCCTAATCTTTGCTTGCTGCTGAACGAACCTAGAAAACACAAAGCAAGGGGGAAAAGCTACTCCTTTTTCCTCTTTGTATTTAGCTCCAACAGATACTCACTTTTGTTGCAAGGTATATGGTAGTTTCTCCACTATTGGATTAGTACCCCGAGCAGTGTCTAAACATGAAAGGCCTGTCAAATAGCCCTCCTCTTTAGCACACTCTGTCTCTAGAAGAAGATCGCCCAGTTGTTGTAATTTTGTATTGTCTTTATTGTTCAACTTGGGGAAGGTTTCAAGCTTTTTCAGTAGAGCACCTTCAATTGCTTCAGGTGAACCATACCTTTCTTCTAGTATCTGTCATGCCATGTTAAATCCTGCCAAAGGGTTAAATAAGTGTACTCTACACATGCTTTTTGCATGCTCTGCTGACTCTTTGCCCAACCATTTTATCACTAATTCCAGCATTTCTGCAGCCACCAAATTTAAGTTTAAGTCTCTAGCTGCACTCAGAAAGGAGGACTTCCATGCCCAATAGTTTTCTGGACAGTCATCAAACTTGATAAAACCTGAGTTAACCATTTCTTTGTGGATAAGATACTTTGTGACATCTTGTACATTTTGGTGTTCAGGCATGCAATCTTTAGGCTGTGGTAGTGGGAGTCCTGGATTTCCATTTCTAAGGAGCTCTGGAGGTTGTTCTTTTGTTGGTTTGACACTGCTGACATCACAAGACTGATGGGGTTTACCCATGACATCTGCTGGCTTTGGGCTGGATTCTCCTTGCATAATCCTAAGTGACTGCTGGCTTGCATGCATACTAGTAAGTTTCTGGATGTACTCACTTGCACGTTCAGCAGAGGAGAGATGTTTCTCTGGAACTTCTGGTTCTAAGTGAGTTATCTCGCTTACTGATGAATCTGCTTCCAGGTAAGCAATGGCCTCTGCTGCTGCCGCAGCAGCTGCGCTCTGGCGCTGAAGAATATGTAGGTTATCTTCCAATTCTGCCTTTTGTCGCATTATAATGGCTTCTTTTTCAGCAAATGCCAGTTGGGCACATGCCGCATCTGCTTTGGCACGAGCTCTGATTGCTAAGGAACATGCTGAGGACATCTTACTGGATCTTGATGATTGGGAGCCATGTGATTGTGTATCATCTTTTGAGACACTAGAGCTGTTCTCCCTGCTATGCTGTGTCATGGGGGACATATTCTCAGATTTATACATCTTCCCTGATCTCAGACTCATATTTGCAGTGCAGTGACCTCTTGCATTCGGGACTGCAAGGATCTCCTTTTTACTGTTCTGTTCTCACAGCACTGTGAGAGGTGTAGTACAGCTAAATGGACAGCTTAACACTTTAAGAAAATCCATTAAGCAAAAGAATCAGGGTTTCTTGTAGCTTTACTGAAATTGCTTAACTCTTTTTGTAAAACTGCAACACAATACAAATAGCAACATATCAGAATATATACAATGTACAGCACTTCTAAATACAAAGAATTACAACATACAAATTACTTACAGGAGATGTGAATGCCAAGGCCTGGGAAAAGAAGATCATGACTGCACTTCATAAGGCTAAAAGTGAAAGAAAAGCTGCTTCCTGACTGAGTTACATCACTTCCTGAGGCTTGCTGTAATGCTGTAAAACAAGTTAATCTAACTGTCATAAATAAAAGGCCACTAGATGGCAGCAACAGATCAAAAATGCTCAAACTGTACATATATGATATAAACTGCCTGAATTGCTATGATGGGCAGAATAATAGCACATTTAAGTCCTGACTTCTTTCGTCCCTTGTTTGTATTGTTCCCCCAATTCCCATTTTTCCTATGTAGTTTGTTCCTACCCATTTATAAACATTTTATAAACATCTCAGTTCCAGGTTTTTTTGTCTCTGTTACTATATTCACTATTTCTAATATAGTCGGTTTAGATTTTGATTTCCATTTTCTAGTAATTGCTTTTTAGCTGCCATCATAATTAGACACAGCAAGGCTTTACCATGTCTAGGCAATTCCAATTCTGTATCATAGCTCAGATAAATCATTTCCCACATCACACCAATCTGCCCACCCAGTATCTCCAACAGTGCATCCTGGAAGTAACTGAGAAGATATTTTCTTGAAGTGCTGTGAGTTAACAGACTTTAAGGTTTCCCTTAAAGTCTGTCAACTCACAGCACTCCATGAAAATATGTTCTCAGTTACCTCTTTCTTCCCAGTCACACCTCTAACATTGTTGTCTACCTGAGGAAAAATTCTCTGGAGTCCGCTTGAGAAATAAAAATAGGTTTACTATTATAATTTGGAAACACACTCAGTCGAGAAGAATAATGATTAAAGTATACTTTCAAAGAGGTGGAAATTGAAACCTATCATACTGAAGCTTGACTATCGATATGCAGACAGCACATGCAGTTCAATGGGCACATTTTCAAAATGGGGAATACCTAACACTTGACTTTAACATGGTTCGAGATTGAGATTGAAAAACATTTTTGTTTTTGCCATTAATTTTCGGCAACATGATGACTCGACCGAGTGCATTTCCAACTTCTGATAGTAAACCATAAAAATATCTATATAAATATTTCCAAGCAAAAATCCTAAATCTTCTAGATTTTGTTGCATATTTGGGAGACATATATATATATATATATATATATATATATATATATATATATATATATATATATGTATATATATCCTGTTATTGTTTCTTTGTGAACTGATTATCCATTTTCACTTCTGAATCTTTTCTAATCTCCTCTGATTGATTCTTATAGTTAACATGTAATATTTTTATATGCTCTACTAATTATTCCTTTTTTAATGGCAGCTTCTCAAAGTCAAAGTAAACTTTGTTGTCATTCAGACCCATACACAGTGAGAGTTAAACAAAATTACTTTGCTTCGGTTCCAAGTACATATATCACATACAACTACAGAGAATAACAAGGACATATAACAGTACAGTAACATATACATATACTGAACAAGACTGACAAGATCTGAGATACCTCTTCTACTAAAAATTCTACCAGTGCTGGTCTTTCATTTAGGACTCCCCATTCCTTTCTCTTTGCCTAGGGATATTCTATGACAGGGAAGGCAACTTCTAACCTGCAGTCCAAATAAATTCTTGGTGTCTTCCCATTCTGTCATCTTTCCCTTTCTAGTTATTTGCTCCCAATACCTTGTCTCCTTTGCCAGTTTTCTCCAATAAATTCCAGCTCCCTCTTGACTATTGCCTATATCCCTAATTGCAGTCAACCCAATCGGCAGAATCTCCTTTCTCCATTCACGTGTTGGCTTAGTTCATAGGCTACAATATGCTAATTTATAGATATAATATTCTGTATGATTGTTGTTCTTCTCCTCAAAGGCCTGCATCTAAAATCCCAGTTCCTCCCTGTTACTTGAGGTTCCACTGTTTCATCATCATCATTTTCCACTTTGCATTATAATTTTCTGCTTGTGCTATGAATAGGAGCCTTAACTGTGTAGCTGTGAAATACCCCTTCAGATTGGGTAATCCCAATCTGCTCTGTTGTAATGGAGGAATCAGTTTATTCCACGTGACTCTTGCTGTCTTCTTCTCCCTATTAAAGTCCTTCAGATCTTTTTTAATTGCTATCCACAACTTCTCTTCTGGTTGATAAAGATATGCCTGACCTTTGTATAAGACTAAAGGGACTAAAAACATTTTAACTGCTTGTATCTTATTATCCATATCCATATAACAGAGCTTCCATTTTCTCAGTTTTTGTATTATATTTTGTTTAGACTCTTCCCACATATCCTTAGCTGCCACACTGGAATCATTTTTAATCCATACTCCTAAATACTTCATTTTATCATGTCCCCATAAGTATGGATATTGTTGAACCAATTCATATGTGGGTACATAATTTACCACTATTGCCTTTCTTTTAGCTTCATTAATTTTGTATCCCAAAAAGATTTGAAACTGTCCCAAAATGTTCCACAACACTGTAATGTCTCTTTCTGATTTTGTCTTGTATAAAATAATATCATCTGCAAAGGCAGCCAGTTTTTCTTGACTGCCATAGCAATTATATCCTTGAATTTCTGAGTCCCTTATTTTCTTTGCCAATGGTTCTAAATATAATGTAAATAAAGGGGAAAGAGGACACCACTCCCTGGTTTCTCTGCTTAAGCAGAAATTATCAGGGAGGACCCAACCCACTTTAATTTTTGCCTTCGATCCCTCGTATATCCTCCTAATCAACCTTATAATTTTTTCAGGAAATGAAAATTCTTCAACTGCCCTGCTCATAAAGTCCCAGCTTACTCTGTCAAATGCTTTCTCTGCTTCAAGACCCAACAACAACAATGGCATTTTCTTACACTCTGCTTCCCTCTGGATCATCAATGTTCTTTTAATGTTGTCAAATGTTTGACCCTCCTCCACAGAAAAGTAAAAAAAAAAAAAGCCAAAGTCAAAGTAAACTTTATTGTCATTCAGAAATCACACAACTGCAAAAACTGAACTAAATTCCGTGTCTCCAGACTCAATGTGCAGACAACATATACACTATTTTCACAGACATTTACACATATAACACTTAGCTATTACATCACAGATGTGCAACCACATTGATCCATACCTATCAATTTTGGCATCACTTTTGCCATTATTTTAGCCATTATAGACATAAACACTTTATAATCATGATTTAGTATTGAAATGGGCCTGTACGAAACTGGATCTGAAGGATGCTTATCCTCTTTAGGTATTACAGCTACTACCGCTTTCTTCCAGAATCTCAGTACTTCTTCTCCTCTTAAAATACTTTTAAACAAAACCTTCCAGATCTTTATCAGTTTTTTTCCCTCCTAGCTTCCAAACGTCCACAGGAATACCATCTATTCCTGGAGACTTTTGTTGTTAGGATCTTTTGAAATGTACATCAATTTACACAATGCAGCTTCTCCTCACAATTGTAGCCCAACAACTCCAATCCCAGAAAGTGCAAATTTAAGTTAAAAAAATAGCCAAGTAAGCATTCTGAAAAAAAAAATCAGTGTAACAAAGATATATAGCCATAAACCATGATAGATCTATCCATCCACAGCCCCTTTTTTACCATTTTTACAGATGGGGTAGGAGTGTCACATTAATAGCGATAATCATCCAAACCCTAGGTTTACACTACTAGGTGGCTTTTTAAATTAAAATGTTATTACAACAAAGCTAATTAATATATGAGCACAGATTATAGTGTGCATGGTGTATATCTGGCTATGCCCATGAGGTTACTGTTTGTTGAAGAAAAAATTTGACTTGAAATTCTCTGTCAGCTTTGTGTTGTAAGGTGCATAATTGATGAAGTTTATAAATAAAGTTAAAAGGGAGATAAAAGGTATGCAGCCTGTGTTCAGTGAGCAGTTAACTCTCTGATTATTTTTTGGAGTATTCATTGAAAGAAAAGCAGAAATGAGGAATGGCAGAAATAAAAATTGCTTCATAGTTTCCAAACAGAAAACTAATGTTTTAGAGGATATCTATTTACCACGCACACATATGTTGTAGTATGCATAACACACTGGAGATACTTCATTCAAGTGCAGTGATTTACAATGAAAATGCAAAATTAAAGTCTAGTTCCAAAGCAGGCTTAAAATAATGAATCATTTTTTGTATAGTGCAGGTTTAAACAGTTCATATTTCAGAATATGGAACATACAAACTCACAGTTCTGATTAAAGGCAATGACTTGCAACAGGAACAAAGCAATTTTATATCTTCAGGTTGACCAGACTGCTATAAATCCATCCACACATGGTTCTCCTGTTACTCCTTGAGTATATCTATGGGACTTTCTTCTCTTGTATTTCGCAGCTTCACAGCTTCCTGTGGTCACAGCTCATCTACTGTCTCATCTCTAAGCAGGAAAATCCCTCTTTGATTAGAAGCAAATGCCTCTGAAATTGTAGACTTACAGCTCTTTTTAATAATTATTCCCATATGATTCATATTTCCTAGATCCCTGAGACTTTGATACATAATCTATATGTATATTTGTGTGTGTGTGTGTGTGTGTGTGTGTGTGTGTGTGTGTGTGTGTGTGTGTGTGTGTGTGTGTGTGCGCGCGCGCGCGCGCACGAGCATATGAACACAAGATGCAAACCCAGAAAAATTTGTTAAACATTATCTGACAAACCAGGATAAAAATGACTAATGTCAACTTATTTAGTGCCATTTTATTTAACAATTAGGGCATTTAAATGATTCTTCCCCTAATGCTCAATTTATTACTTAGAATGTATGAAAACAGCCCAAACAATTATAGTACCACATATTGTTCCATAACAGTGTGAATGCACCATTTCAGTGATACAAATTTAATGTACAGTACACCCACAGAGTGTCTTATAGACTTAATATTTAATGTTTAAATAGCATAGCATGAAATTGCATTACAAGTGAACTATACAGTATTTAAAAATGAACATCTGAAGCAACTAGAGGTTGAATATGTTATGAAAAACACGCTGTGACTGTTTCACTTCTAGCAGGAGACTGTGTGCAATCCTGCCATGAGACTTTATTTACATGAGTAGTCTTTTACTTTTAATGAAATGTAAAGTGTTTTTCCTGTCTTGAAAATGCAGCAGCATCTAAGTTCTTAAGTTCATTTGCCAGTCTTCATAGGCCAGAAGGCTTCTCAAAGCACACTATCTCTGCAAAATATGGATTAAAGACATCAGCTCCCATCCATGAATTTATCTGATGTTTAAACTGTGTTATATTTATTGACATTGTACCAGTTTACAGTAACTTGTCTCATAGTCTAAGACTGATCTGATAATAGATTTAGATCTCAAAGATCTCTTGCAGATGTTAATATGAAAGTTGATACCTCTGTGCTTATAAGGAAATGGCACAGTTTTCAAGGTTTAATAAGGCCTTCAAAATGTCATCATTAAAAGCTTTATAAACCAGTGTTGTAGTGTATGGTACACTTCACCCTGGGGATTACATCAGTCACCCTGCTAGACAGAGGTCCAGGGAAGTAAATATTGTAGGAAGAAATAGCCAGGGAATTGTTATGGCTAGACTTGTATAAGCCCTAGGGCCGATAGCCTAGTACGAACCTATGAACCTATAAATAAACTCCAGTAGGAGTTTGATGAATATTCTCTGAACAGAATCCAGCTCTTGGCGAGTCTTATACATGCAGAAGGTCATGTTATATTTCAATACTGGCCTTGTATTGTTCAGTCAAATATTTGTTATTTATTTATGTATCCGTTGTTGACCAGGTTAGTCCCACTAGGCTAGTGACTTGTTTTCAGGGCAGACTTGAAGTGGCATTTATACCAATAGAGGAAATTTGGCCAGGGCATCAGGGAACTTCTACTGTTTTTGATAGGTGCTGTGGAATCTTTTACAGCCACATGAGATATCAACAACTCAAGCAGACAGAGCCTCAGTTTAATTTCGCATCCAAAGGATGGATCTCTTAACAGTAAGGATCTAAATATTAAACCAAGGTTTCTCAGGGCTCTAACTTGTTTCATTCAAATAGTTTTAAAATAAAAGTTTATTATAAATTACAATCCCCAAGTCCTTGTATTCATTTATTACTGATAATGTATGAACATTTAATAAGACACATTTTTTAAAACCGACTTGCCAAAATAAAGAACCTGATACATATCAGGACTATATTTAAGTCCATTATTGGATGCCCTGGTATAAATTAGCTCAGAAGTTTAGAACAAGAAGAAACAGGACAGAGAAAATAATGTGCACATTCACTCTCTGTAAGATTATTTAAATTTTTTTTGAGGCACCAATAGTTGTAGACAGAAAGATGCACAATATCCTTTTGATAACTGACTTAGGTAATCCTGGAATGATAATGTTGGTTCTCTAAATTATTTTTTTTTTTTTTTTTTTTAGAATAACCACTTTAGAACTATATTGTTTGTGTCAATGCATATCCATGTCTTTTACAGATAAAAACAATCTTTATCAGAGAATTTGGCTCTCACTGTATGTTTTCTGTACGTCTGAAGGTGATTTTTGAACATTTTTAAGGGTGCTTATTTTTTTTCCTTTAAATACACACCATTTTGGTTTAAGCCATAGTAACCAATAAATTGTGCATAGGGGTCTACATTAGTTTGCTGAAAGATATTTTCAGCGAACATCTCTTCATTGATACCTAATCAGCGAAAATCACTTCCACAATTTACGGAATTTTCCCAGGGCAATGAAGTAGTTGGCCAACTACACAAATTTGCCCTTTCCCCACTGTAGTGCAATCTCGGAGTTGGTATATATAGTTAGGGGGGTTGGGGGCACAGCCCCCCATTTGGGTGGGTTTGATTTAATGCATTACGGGTTCCATTGTGCTGCAGGGCAATTGTTTCATTGCCCTGGGAAAATTCTGTGACTCGCAGACTCGTGATCAATATGCAGGAACCATACAGAAACACTGTCATCATCTAGTGAGCCATATTGAAACGCTTTCATTTCTCATATTCTGCTTTAACTTTTATAGGCAGTTATTTATTATAAAGCTGGAAATGAAACAATTAGGATGGCAAAAATGGATTATGTGCTGTGGATATTTTTGGTAATAAGGCGACAAAATATTTTAATCAAGAAGGTATGAATACAGGATTTTTTCAGGTATGGGTAGTAGTTTTTCAGTGTTAGATATTCATCTTGTCCTACTGACTAGCCTAAGACTGACACTGGTAGTGCTGTTCCCTAGATTATTTATTTTATCTGCTATACTCACAGGCATTCCTAGGTAGTCATGGTGAAATCTTCATACTGCATATCAAAACATCTCCAGATTTGTTAATAAATCATGATATCGACCGCTTCACTCTACCAACATAAATGCTGTAGCCTGGCTGGAGCTTTCGTTCTGTACCTATAACACCCGGCTGCAGGTACTACAGAAGGCTCTTTCCAGGAGCAAATACCCTACAGTGATAAGGTTGTCAAAACTGCAGACATTTGTGAAACCTAGGTGATGTAACAATTTCTAACTAGATGTATCTGAAGTACGCAGTAACCTTGGAGATGCTCTTTTCCAATCATGACATCAAATCGTGTCACAGTTTCCCTGGTAACATACGTAAAGAAAAGGATGAGAACACACTCAAAAAGAGCTTACGAAGAATGCTCCAAGTACCAGACTTTTAACAGTGGGTGGTACTAATCACCATTTAGCAATCTGCCTCCTTATACCCCTAGGTCTTTATTGATTGCCCTACTGCATGTAGCACAGCTCACCTATACTACGTTTTTGCACTAATTCTTCTATTTAGATTTTCAGTGCTTCTAGCTCCGTCTCACTGGTTTTCACAGAGGATTGTTCTACCTACTGTTTTTACTTATTGACCAACTGATTTTTCACATCTGGCAATGCAGAACAGTACTATAATGATCTTTTACATTTAACTAATCAACAAAATGATTTTAAAACTGTTCATATAGAGATAAATCATATTTTACTATACCTTACTGCAGTTACAACTGAAATGAAGTCTTAATTACTTTTTCATAATACCTTAATGTTTAATGATTTTGTATTGAACCTTTTCTCCCTTGGCTTCCCTTGCAAACATACTCTTTCCTATTGTAACCAGCCTGATTACAAGCAGGCATACATTAATAAACAAATTCTAACTAGAACCAGACTTCTCATATATACTCCAGTGGTCCTCTAGTATTTGATTAACATACAAGAAGCTTGCAATTTAGCACAGCCAAAAGACTAAAGGGCAACACTAAACTTCTCATTAATAACTCCATAAGCAGTATAATAGATCAAGTCCCAAAAGTGACATATGGCTCAGCGCAACACTCTGTTTTACTCTTTGTATCAGCGCTATTACCAAGAAGGCAACACAGTAACTCAATCTTTGATATAAAACTAGTCATCAGATACCATCCCCATCATGTTCAGCTTTGCACATCAAAAAATAAAATATATACGATTTACTCCTCAGGTAGATAGAATACTGTCTATCTGTTTTCACCCTTGTCCTTTTGAGGAGTACCAAAGTATTAAAACTAACCCCAAAACAGATCTGTAACTTCAGAACACTTATAAGTTATTGAGACTGCCACTTGAATTTCAATGTGTGTGCTAAATGCCTCACAGTCATGTACTGGGGTACCTACTTCCTCGTGTCTCATATCCATATACGTCTGTTTATGGAACACTGCCTTTCACTTGCAAATAATCTTATTCTTAGCCAGTCCCAGCATGCTATATTACCAAGACAACAGAACCCCAGCTTTTATCTATCTGACGCAAAGCTGCAAGGTCCTGTGCTCAGTTTTATTTTTCTTTTCTTTCATTCTGCATTGACGTGTACCTTTGACTCTCAAAGTGTAGTGATGACCATAGCAAGACAAAATTATGACATCTATTAGTCAGTACTTAAAGGTGATATGCACGTGGGCTCTTTCAGGTTAATTCACAAAAATAGTCTGCTTTGCTCTTGGGCAGAAACATGATTGCTCCTCATATCTTATTAAATAACTTTCAGTTTTGTATGATGAAAACAGATCAAGGACTAGAGTATAACAACTGGTAAAAACACATCTCAACATAAATAACACTACCACTAAAAAGAAGCCTAACAGGATAATGTACCTACATTTTAATACCATCAGCTTGATGGACTTATTTTACTTAGTTAAACTTTAAAAGACATTAGTAAGGCCAGTCGTGGACTATGATAATAGCTTTTGTTCATTATCCCAGACACAAAAGAATTAACTTGGACTTGCCCGATATAAGTTTACATAGAGAATTCCTGCAGATCTTTGGTACAGATGTGTTTGACAGTGAAAAGTGTGACTACAAATGAGTGACTCAGATTGAATAGTAATTCTGAGATTGCAGCCTGTCAGTAAAATTAAACCTTACTCCAAAGTACAGCGATCTCACAACATATACAGTATAAGGAGCAGTGATGTGAGGGCACAACAACCCCCCCCCCCCCATGTCAAGAGGTAGAGGCAGAGTGAAATCTTCAAACTTTGTTGTTATTTTTAATTGTGAAACTTTACTGTTCACTCTTTTGAGTGCTGAACAATTCTGTTTTATAATAGTCATACTTAGGGTTGTCACCTGTCCCACTTTGATATAATTATGTCCTATATTTTATGTAATAGTTGCATAAAACAGTTATTCTGTATCTAAAATACCTAAATGTTATAAGAAACAGAATAAGCAACTAAAATGCTACAAGAATAAGGTATTATTTAGGCAAAAAAGTTAAGTTCTATAAGGTGGCAACCCTAGTCATACTTGACTCTTCGTACTTTTCAAGTCAGCCAGTTTTGTGCTGACATTTAGTCCTGCAGCATATCCTTTCATTAGCTGACAAAGGATTATCCTACTTAGTTTTAGTAACAGGTAAACCTGAGATATGATGTACAGCTTACAAGTCTTTCAGTGATAATGTAATATGTACAATGGTGGAATGAGAGCTTTATACATGGGAAAACACCTCCACTCCAAAATCCAAAATTTCAGATAAGGCAACAAAACACAAAGTTTCAGATAGGACAACAAAACAGAAAGTTTCAGATAAGACAAATAAGATAACAACATAAGATCATTTCACCACCCAACATAATAAGCTGCTATCTAATATAAGGGTCTCAGACAGTTGAGTAGGTATTAAATTGTGTCTGTAATTTTCTAGGATGTCTGTGTTTCTTGGTGGACTCTGACACTGTACACAGGCTACACTGAATTTATGAACCATTCATATGTGAGAGTTTTTTTACTAATACATGGAATCATTTCCAAACAGAAATTGGCTATATCCCTGTTTATTATTCCTTTGAAATGTCATTCCCAAACAATTTAGATAGCTGATTTATTAGTTGTCATTATTTTAAATAACAGAAGTTCAAATTCCATTGCAGTTTGAAAACCTGGATTCAAAGTGGAATTTGAAACTTGAATGCCTATGAGCAAAGCTTAACACCTATGTCATGCTGAGTGAAAGCTCCCCCAGCCCTTAACTTACGGGCAGAGGAATACCCCCCCCCCCGTAGTGCTTTTTGCACTTGCTGATGCTCTCATAAGTGGTCATCATGCTCATGCCATCTAAACTATCTAACTGCACTTGATTTTAATGTCAGGTGATAGTCTAGAGCAAACCAATGCCCATTTAGTGGGCTTCACTCAACTATACTATTATCTTATCCACATCCAGTTCATGAAGGTTCAGGATTGGGTGTTGGCATAATGGTTAAGCGTGTTTACCTCCTACGCATAAGATACAGGGTTTGATTCTTAACCTTTTAAAGAAACTGGCTAGGCGATCTCGGAGTGGCTCCCACTAATTATATATACCAACTCCGAGATTGTACTACAGTGGGGAAAGGGTAAATTTAGTAGATCACACTACAGTAGGGAACAGGCAGATATTCTTATCCCTAGCATACCGGTAAGTGTGTACTACCTTCTGTTTTGTGTATATTGGCCGACTATGCATATTTGTTGATTTTATTTACAATGATGTGCTGTTCAATAAAACAAACGTTCAATGGTTCATGTTCGGTGACTAGCCATTCAGTGGAAATTTTGTTCGATGTATAAACATAGACCCATGTGCACATATACCTATATTTATATCTATGTATATATATATATATATATATATATATATATATATATATATATATATATATATATACACACACATATATATATATATATATATATATATACACACACACACACACACACACACACACACACACACACACACACACACACACGCACACACACATTGAGATTTGCATGACCAGCAAACAGCTTATAAGGATAGTAGTTTCATCAGTGATGTGCCTGACAAGCTGATCAGCTGTACTTACTAGCTAAGACGTCACTGATGATTTCTGTACAAGTAAGCAACTGCCAGCACTAAGATTCAATAAAGAGCAAGTTCCATAAAAAATGTATTTTATTTACATTTGGTTTATGTGGTAGAACACTAATCAAAACATGACCTTTTGCAGACTCATCATCAGTTAGATACAGAATTGTGCCAACAAAAATGTAACAAATACAGCCAACGGTGGAACACAAAACAAAACAAAGTGGTCACAAAAAAGGAGACATGTTATGTATAAATGTTCCATCATGCTAAGGGGTACATTTTTAAGCAGAAAAGTAGAACCAAGTAGGAGCAAGAAAAGCACGAGAAGCAGGGTTACCTGGAAATTGTAGGGGCAAACAGGGGTTCTTAGGGTACAAAGCCCCAGAGTCTAATAAGACAGCAGCAATGAGGAAGCAAATGTAAAATAACAGTCATCAAGGAGAAACAGAAAGAGGAAGAGCAGCTATGCACATATTTACAGGAAGGAAACATATTGTGGCAACTGAAAAAGTAGGGGGTAAATGGGGTGACGTGAGGGAATTAACCTAGTGCATAGTAGTGCTTACTAAGTGATATGTCCTCATTCTGGCATTTGCCTTTTTATAGTGCTCACACTGAGCTGAGGCATGAACTTGGTGTAGTCAGTACGCTCATTGAAATAGTGACAATCTGATTTCCACAATTTTGGAGCAACTGCAGAGAAACTAGACTGACAGCAATGCCTTTTAGTAGATAGTGTTTGGGCAGTAAGGGCTACTACAGCCTGACTTGGGGCATTTCTGGCAAATTGTATTGTAAGGGGAGAAAGGGCTTTTTGACCAAATGATTTGAAGAGCAGGGAACCCAGAAGCAGATTGGATCTGACCTGTACCGGAAACCAGTTTGCCTTGAGTAAAGTAAGACAGTAGTGTTCAAGGTGAGGTGAATTGCTGAAGAAATAGCATTTTATATTAGATAAGGTATGTAATGCTGATATGTTTTTGTTAGAGAAAATGACAAATAAAGGTAAGCTATACTTAAGTTGTGTGAGCAGGACACCTTTCCCAATGGATGCTCTAACTGTTGATGAAAGACACTGATATTTTCTTAGCCTAATAAGTAAGGCAGTTGATATGTTTACTTATGTGCTTTGTGTGTGTCTGCGTGTGTGTGTGTGTGTGTGTGTGTGTGTGTGTGTGTGTGTGTGTGTGTGTGTGTGTGTGTGTGCATGCATATGTTGTTTTCTACTTACTATGGAGTGTTTCTGGTCTGCTTAAATTATTATATCCTTTTAGTATTTATATCCTACGATATAACTTACTCTGAATGTATTGTGTAACTATTATATACCAGACATTATATGATATTTAAACATCAGAGCCCAAGTCAACACTGCAAAGGGTTTATTTAACCACCCTCCTACCTGGCTAGCACAACTTCAAGTTAATAAATAAGATAATAAGATGCCTCTGGAATGGAAGCGGGGCAGCAAGCTTACATGTGTTTGCATAATGATGCTCCACAGGAAGCAGCTCTAAGATTACACTGCCTTGGTCTGCCTCTTAAATTTTACGTCTCTTTGTGTTCCCTTAGTATAGCACTGATGGAAGTATGCAAATGCAGGGGCATGTAGTCTTTGTGGATTGGGATTCCCCATAATGATTGTTATAACTGGTTCAAGAATGGAGTGAGGAGTTTATGTCAGTCCAAAGTGCCAATGTACATCACCACTTTTGTCATTTCAGTCCCTGACTTTATTTTTACACTTTTTAAAGTAGTAGCAACCAGAAAACAAATTATTTGAAATTCCATTAATTTAATTTGCTTTTTCATGCTTTCATTATATATTAAAGTTGGGCAGCTGTGGTGGTGCAGCAGTTAGCGTTGCCACCTCACATCAAGAGTTTCTCCAGTTCGATCCTCAGCTGGGGTGCCTTCTGTGCAGAGTCTGCATGCCCTCCCTGTGGTTGTGTGGGTTTCTTCTGGGTGCTTCTGTTTCCTCCCACATCCCAAAGACATGCTGCAGGTAGATTGGATACTCTAAATTGGCCCTAGGTGTGAGTGCATGCGTGTGCCTTCTGTGGAAGGTTGGGTGCCTGGCTGGCAACTTGACACTGTAAAACTCTACTGCCAATCATGAATGGACAGGTGATCCACTGTGGTGACCCCTAACTGGTAAAAGCCGAAAGAAGAAAAAGAATTATATATTAAAGTTGTCCCAGTTGTCCCCAGATTATTTATATATATATATATATATATATATATATATATATATATATATATATATATATATATATATATATATATGCACACACAAACGTGCACGTGTGTGTGCAGGTATGTGATTGTCTGTGCATTTGTATGTTTGTGTGACACCCTGCTTAAGAAGCCAGTCTTCTCAAATGCACATATTCCTTAAACGATTCAACATCAGTAGGAAGTCGTGAAGAAATAGGACTCATGCACAACATATTTTAATGCCAGCATTAATTTTATTTTACTTTTTTTTAAGGTATGTGGCTTCAGGTAAGAAGTTTATTCTCATTATAATATGAAAGATATATGCTCATGAGGTTTAAGTTGTAAATAATTTAACAAAATGTTTAAATCATAACTTAAAGAATAATGCTAGTAGGTCCCAGGAGAATTTTTTTTTTTACATTTTGTCCTTTTAGCTGCCATCTAATGCATCAGATGTTTAAACTTCTGTTCCCCTCCTAGAAGCACTAGGGACTTCATTTTCTATAATGCTGCCATATTCAGTATGAAATCCAGATTTATTTTTATACCAGAGAAAGAAAGGATAATTTATTTAATATGAAGATATATAAAGATTCCTACAATTTATGCAGCTGTGAGCATTCAGTATGCTCAGATTTCCATAACCACCAGTGTAAAATATCTTGTTTTTAATTATATTCATGACAAACCAAGAAAATAGTCGCCACAACCAAATGGCTTAATCTATATTTAGTCAGGTGGCCAAGGATAGTACCACACTTTAAGTATTTTAAAATGTAATTTCCAAGAATTATTTTCAGAGATCAGCAAGAAACAGAAGTTGTTCCCTAGGGAGAATTATTATCTTGTCAAAAATATGTGGTTTCCTATCAATTTACCTGTGTTAGCCATGAAATAACTCACGATCAAATGATTTGCAGTGCACACATCTAATAAGTTAGATTAATTAAAATTAATGATTAGCTTTCCAGTTTGTACTATTAGTACATTTAAATACCTCAACGTATTGTACTGTTACATATTTCTTTGTTTTATGTGCATATTAATATTTTAGTGACCTGTTCAATTTTTATTTATTTACTTATTTTAATTTAGTATGATAGCTGTCTTGTTTTTCTGTGAGTTTTAATGGAGTTGTGTGCTTAAAATAGATGTATGATTTGTTTAAGGGCTTTACTTTCTCATCTAATTTCTGTAGGAATCTTGTGTGCCTTAGGTTTGTGTATGCACTTACAGTTATTTTCTTTTTATCATGACATAGGTCATTTCTGATTAGAGTGCAATAAGACAATTCAGTTACCTAAGTAATAAGCGAATACATGAGTCGACATGGAGTCTATGTTACATGCTGCAGACAGAAATGAATTTTGGCAATGCATTTCTAGTGCAATCAGGAAGTTAAGTTCTCTTAAGGTTAGAAGGAAACAAATGAAAATATTTGGCATTAAAAACAAAGCAACCTCAGCAAACTCTTACACTGGTGCATACTTTATCAGCTAAGTCCTACTGCTGTGTATGATTACCGAGATTCTAGTCTTCTGTATATCATTTCTTTAGGTCAGTGACAAGACAGTGCATATCCAGCCTCTACATTCTGCCTTGCAATAAAAGCCTGTTCTCTTTGCTGCCTCACTCCAACTCAATGCAAGCTTACCTCCATTTTTGCTCTTTCTGTAAATCTGTCCTGCCCACTTTATCCCTTCTATGGGAGCTCCCACCCATCAGTTTAAGAACAATGGCATGTGGTGCCTGCTTCCTATGCCAGGCAGTAAGGGATATGAAGATTTCAACTCTGGTGCCTCTTTATAGTGCTAAGCAATGAAAGAAGGAATAAAGTCTTGTTGCTGTTCTCTCCGAAGAATCAGTTTGCAGGCCTGTGGTTACTGCTGTTTTTAGGCCTCTAAACAAGCATTCCCTACTCAGTCCTGCAGTGCTGTGAGCAGCTGGGAAAGCACAGCTGTCTTTGTATCATTGCATATGCTTTGCTCACTGTTGTGATGCAGTATACAGTGACCCTCAAACAAATGTTCCCCAATCACTGCTAAAGCTTATGCTCTGCTCAGATGTGTTGTGTAGTGGTATGATGCAGACCTTTTGTGTCACTACACTAATCTCACATTCCCTCTTCTGTAATATATGTGCATATACCTCCATACAACACTGCATAACCCTGTCTCTTGTAATGCATTATGCACTTGGCATGCCACACATGATTTTCTGTCACTACACACCCGCTCTCATTTGATTCAGTTGACAGTGCATGTGCCATGGGTGATCACATGTACTGGCTTCTTTTTCTCCTGCCTCTGATGCAGACTGCTGTAAGTATGGCTAGATATTTACATTGAGTAATTTAAGATTCCTCTCTCTCTCTCCTCAGTTGTGATGTTATGTTTAGCAGGTATGGCATATGACAGCTGCTCTCACACTACAAGCCTCTTTTTACCCAGATCCTTGCACAACCCTTTTCTGACACCTCTGTATTTGCTCTACAGTAGATGTGTCCAACCTGTGGCCCACTGGCTGCATGCAGCCCTCAGAGCTTTGCCATGCAGCCCTCTACCTCTAACTCCAACATCGATATATGCATGCCCCAAAACACTTTTTTGTTGTGTTTTTAGCGCCCGTGACCTGTAACTCAAACATTGGTGTGCACATGCACCAAAGCATCCTTCTAGTTTTTAATTTTTTGCGCCAAAGAAGGGTCTGTGTGTTCGCGCCATTATTTTGTGCCAAATACTCAATGTGTGTGTTCTTGCTGAAGAGGGGCTCATCTATGGATTTTCTGTCATTGCCTTTTAAAGAGACAGCACTTAACCTGTGTTAATAGGTAAGTATGGTGTGAGTGAGTGCATGCATGAAAGCAGAATGTTTGTGTGCATGAAAGTAGAAGTGTGTGTGTGTGTGTGTGTGTGTCTGTGTGTGTGTGTGTGTGTGTGTGTGTGTGTGTGTGTGTGTGTGTGTGTGTGTGTGTGTGTGTGTGTGTGTGTGTGTGTGTTTGTATTTATGCGTGCATTACAGAGAGACAGAGAGAGACACATGCACAAAGAGGCTAACGTACAAACAAGTTAGCTCACAAATGCATCCTACATTAAAAGTACACTTTCATTAAATTGCAGCTTTTCTGACAGGGAGAGTGTTGTTTTGAATATGAAATCATACATCTCAACTGTATGGATTTTCGAAGAATGTCTGGATTTTTGCCTCATCTTCCAATTTGTGTCTTTTGCTTAGGAAATAAAAGTAGTCATCTGAGGTAATGCAGTCCCAGGGAGTAAGAATGAGACAGCAGCCTAGGGTTAATTGGTCACTAGTGGATTGACTAATGTGGGACTGTAGCATATAAAGTTTATTGTTTTTTTTGACAAACAAAAAAATCACCCAGTACTCTCTTGTCATTGGTGGGTTCTAAGCAGTGGTAGAATGGACAACAGTAAGCATAACTTTGGTGGATCATCAATACTGACAAATCAGATGGGCACAATGTAATTTTTTAAATGTTGGGGGGTTTAGTGTGTATGTATGTGTTTGTGTTGGGAGTGCTGCAATAGTAGATGATTATTAAAGACAGATACTTACAAACTGTGGAGAATATGTTTCTTTGTTTCAAAACCTGATACTTGGGTACTAGGAATGCCAAAAGTAGATTTTTTAAGACATAGCTTCTTGCCATTTACAGTGGATGGATATTTACATTTAATGGTCAATGTTAACAGTATGACTGTGGTGCTGTATGGATCTGGAGGATGCTAAGTCTACCACTGCCAATGTCCTGTAAAGTGACCTGGAAATGGATATTGGGATGTTACTGGAATAATACAGCAAGTGGGCTTTGAAATGTAGTTTAATTAAACAAAGTGCACTTGCAATTTACAGGCCATAATTTAATTTATTTCAGGTAGTCCATATCCTGGTAGATTGTATACCATTAGACTTAATTAGGGAGGGGTGTCATTCTGTGGAAATAAGCAGACCTAGTTTCAGTGAAAGCTCTGTGGTTGTTTGCAGGTAAGAAGTTGCAGGATGTGGAGCCAATGTGTTTTATTATTTTTAATGGATTTGTCATTTCAAAGTATGGTTTTCTTTGTTGCAAAAGAAGGCAGGATTGAAGCCATATAATGCTTAACTGACAATAATGGGATAGAAACATTATATGTGATGTATAATGTTTGCATCTACACTTGTTTCAATGGTGTCTGTGATGCATAACTATTTTTGGGCCTGTGTCCCAATTTTATTTTTCGCTTTGTCCAGAATTCTTGCTCTAAGGTTGAGAGGTGGTTCCATGCTACATCAGAAGGTTGTATTTACCTTGGAAGACTTTTCAGCATAATTATGAGAAACAGAGCGTTTTTAATATCTCCACTTATTTCCAATATAAACTGCCATGTAACCTTGCAAATAACTTTCTTATTATGCTACTTTAATTCTTTTGGAATTGACAGGTATGCTTCATTGGTTCGGACATAAGCATAGTGTGCTGTGACTGATTTCTTGCAGCAGTCTGTGGTTTACTTATCACAATAACTTTTCTGTGTTTCTGGGTGTGTGATCAATTTAACAGTTTTAAAGATGTTTTCCAAAATTAAATAAATACATAATAAATAAAAAAAAGTCATCCTTTCTTCACTTTGAGCTATTGACAAAGTGTGGGAATTTGTTTTTTCAAAAGTGGTGGTCAGCATTACAGCTTTGTAAATGGTCAGTCTGTGAATAACTTCTGCACAAATTAAAATGTCTGAATGTCAAATGGCTTTAGATTGGAGGGAAGTTATATGTTTACTCCAGTATGTTGTATGATCTTAGAGAGTTTATAGATTTCTTATTGATTTAAGTATTGCTGAGCAGTTGTTTGTTGATTTATTGATGGTCCTTTTGGTGGTGGGAAATTGCATGGATGAATCCATCTCTATTATGATTTTTTTTCAGATATTTTGACTTCCAGACAATTTCAATCAGTGAGACTGTGTCATGTGATTACTGAGGTTGCCTATTTTACAAGTAGGGGCTTCTTTTCTGTGTGTGTGTGTGTGTGTGTGTGTGTGTGTGTGTGTGTGTGTGTGTGTGTGTGTGTGTGTGTGTGTGTGTGTATAAGAGAGAGACATTTAATATGTATACTGAATATATTTTTGCAAATGGAATTCTTAGTTAAATAGGCCCCTCTTCTTAGACAAGTAGACTTGAGTAACCAGTATTAGATCTTAGCCATCTAGCTGGGAAAGTTTAGTATGTGGCTTTTCCTTCCGGTTTGATGAAGGCTATGCTACTTACTTAAGGAGTACATTCATGGCTATCCATCCAGTTGTAGTGTTGTTGAACTACATTGTTTGATAATGAGAGGAGCTTTTTACAGAAGTTGAAAGGTTTTGTGTCAAGAACCTGTCCGTAGAAAGTGACTTGTTTATGTTGCAGTGAAGGCTGTGGTCTTTGTAGTGAGTGTTTTAAATATAACCAGTATTTCTGAGGTGGGGAAAGTCTCTTAAGTCAGGATCTTTCTTAGCCTGGAAATCAAGCCAATGATGAAATTTATAGGGGCCAGTGAGAGACAGAGGAAAGCAGGAAGCTTTTTAGTCTGTTTGGATAACTAAGTGAACTCAGTCCTTTGACCATTTTTTGTCAGAAATGGTTGTAATCTTTCTTTTGGCATGGTGTTTTGCTGAGGCACATGCCAAAAGGGGTGTTGCGCTCAATAATTGCTCTTGTAAAGGAAGAATACAGGGATGTTATGACCTCCTTGTCCCTGGATGAGATACCCTTACTAATGAGGTGGGCCATGTAAAAAGCTTTCAGTACAACAGAGACAACGTGGTGGTCAAAAGTCAGGTTTCTATCAACCTGGGTGCCCAAGCACCTCACGACTGATTGTGTGCTTACAACATTGTTATTAATGTGATAATTTGTGGGGACATCACTCTTCTCAAAGGGGATGATTGGGCATTTTTTGGCATTTAGCTTGAGGCCATATTTCTGGCATCAGTCATTTGTTTGGGCGAGACCCTTTTGTAGCTCATTCAGAATTGTTTTATTAAGTCAGTAATGTGAATTCTTTACTTTATTGCAAATTTGTTGGCTTATATTTGTGGATTACAGTATTGTAGGACTGCTAATGTTGACATTGTATGTAGATGGACTGCTGGAGTGGTTTTCCCAGTGAGAAATGCTAGTGCTGTAGTGAATATCTGTTTATTTGTAAAAAAAAATCTATATATTAACTAAGATGTTAGAGTTAACTGTTAGATTAGAGAATTAAAATCAGAATGAGAATTAGAATTTTAAGGCAAATGTTAGGCATTTATTACATTTATTAATTGTTCGAATGCACCTACAGTACAGCCAGGAGGTCGACTTTGGACTCCCGTGGCAGCGAAAGAGTTAACTATATGATATATTTTATATGCGGCCCCAAGACAATTTCTGTTCACTCAATGCTGCCCCGGCAAGCCAAAAGGTTGGACACCCCTGCTCTATAGTGTGTTTGCTCTTGAATTAAAGTTAATGTGTTCTAAATAATCATGGCAATAATTAAAATGATTTCTGCTCTTCTATTTCTAAAACAGACTTATTAAAACTGTAATACAAATAAATAGTCTTGTTTGAGCAAAGCTAATTTTAAACTCACTGATCCATTTTGCCTTTTGGAAAACATGAACATTTGCATATTTTAGATTCATAGGTGTGTACTAGGCTAAAGACCACAAGGGCCTTTTTAAGCTTAGCCATGCATTCCAAAAGTCTGGCAAGTTACTAAAGAACTTCTGAATAAATAATCTAAAAAAATCATAAGTTAAAAAAATGAATAGACTGTGTGTTGAAAATGATAACAAAACACAAAAACTATAAATATTTCTAGCAGTCAAGCTTGCGAATATGGCACAAAGGAAAATCCACTATAAGTACTAGTAGACACAAAATACAAAGCATCCTCTAAGCTTGAGCTGAATGCCATGCAAGGAGATTCAAATTTTAAGACATACAAACATAGCTGTCATTACAGCTGAGTGCACTTCCAGGCGTTTCTGTAGTTACCGTCTGCTGCACCTCTAGGCATCAAATATTGCTCGTTCATATTTGCATTAATAATTCCAAAACCACAAGGTATTAGAATATTTTATCTTGAAGAATACAGGATTTCAAACACAATTGTAACGATATTTGACCTCTGTCAATGAGTATTTTTTAGAACTGTAAAGTAATAAGTTGCAATAACTTCATTTTTTTAAAGGCTCGAGCAACAGCCACTGGGTGTTAAAGGTGCACACTCTAAAGAGCTGTACTGGAGGGAATGAGTTTTAATCTGACTTGTCAAATAAAGTTTGTCTGATCGTATGCTACAAAGCTGTCCTAAGAAACCACTGTAGACATCTATTAGAACTCTGCAAAGGTACACATTTTAAGTATTTAAAAGAGCTTTCTGCTAAACCCATTATTCACATTGCTTGCCTCCCTTATGATACAAGCATCACGCAGTTTTATTTGCAATGAGAGTTCTATTAAGATAGGCTATGAATGCCTTTTTTATGGCAGCATTTTCTTTCAGATTGTTTATGTTTGAAAAGAGTTTTCCAACATGTCTACTGAATATGCACTAGACAAAAATCCTCTTTTATTTGCAGATCTTTATTAGTAAAATCTGTATATCCATTGAAAACTCTTCTGTGCTCTCAAAAACTGAGAATGAGGAATGAACTTGATTACTGCCAAGCACTGGTAGTTGCTGCCGTTACCTTACTATCCCTATAGTGCAGAAAGGTTAACCATGATGCAGAAGAAGCCTTAACCCTAAAGCTTTTCACATTGCAGAGAGCCTTTCTGATTCAAAGACTGCTTTTTTCTTTGTTTTCCGTAGCGATGGCCATAGCTTGGACAAAATGGTCTTACTGGGGAAGCCGCATACAGCAGGTTTTCTAGTTAAGTGGCTAATGCTAAATTAACCATCTCCTTTCCTCTGGAAATGATCGCAGCTCCAAAATGACTGCAGTATGAGTCAGAGAATCACTCTTCCGGGTTATTTTTTCTCAAGGAAGAAAAAGTGAATGCTGCCTTTTCATCAGCATTCACCCATTCACTTCTGTGGGAGTATTTCTGTTGGAGTACTGGAGTACTTATGGCACAGGTAAGTGTAGTAGAACCATGTGTGGCAGGGTACATGAGTGCATGTATGTAGGGACATGAATGCAGCTCAATGGATACGTGTCTTTCTGTCCATCTGTCTGTATATCTGTCCATCTGTTTCTGGGTGGTTAGTGTTTTTTTTTAATTTCTCCAAGTCTTTTGGGTTTCTAATACCATGACAGGAATGGACCCCTTTCTTAAGTCAATGTAAGATTAAAGTTCATGAAATTAGTATTGTTTTAATCTTTGATGTTAGCCAGAAGTGTTCTTCGCAGCACCTAAAATATGCCCAGCAATGACTCCTTCTGCAATTCGTGTGGAGTTACATGCATTGGTAACATATCTAAATATGATTGTAGATTCTTTTTTATAAGACCCGTTGCTCCAACTACTACTGGAACTCTCTGGATATCTTTCTTCCACATTGCACTCATTTCTGCCTGAAAATCATGATATTTTATAACTTTGTGTCTCTCTGTATGCAAGACACTGTAGTCACTGGGTGTAGTGATTTCAATGATCAATGATGCTTTTGTCTTCTTTTCATGGACCACCCTATCTGTTTTTATTGTTTTCTTGAATCTATCTTTTGAACTGCTGGTAATGGGTGATCCTATGTGATGTAGGTTTCATAATTTTCTATGATGCTTTGTGGATCATGTTTCCAGTGTTTTTGCATCTTAGATTTATTCTACTCTTGTTTCAAAACTTTCACTATGTTTAGGTCTTGAGAGGTCAGCAGATATGTATGCAGTCTTCTGTTTTTTTTTTTTCCTCAAGGAAGAAAAAGTGAATGCTGGCTTTTTAATCAGCATTCACCCATTCACTTCTGTGGGAGTACTGGAGTACCTGTGGCACAGGTAAGTGAAGTAGAACTGTGTGTGGCATAGTATGTGAATGGATGTATGTAGGGACATGAGTGCAGCTCAGTGGATATGTGTGTCTGTCTGTCTATCTGTATATCTGTTCATCTGTGTCTGGGTGGCTACAGTATGGCAGGAAGGATATGCAGAGTGTGTGTGTGTGTGTGTGTGTGTGTGTGTGTGTGTGTGTGTGTGTGTGTGTGTGTGTGTGTGTGTGTGTGTGTTCAAGTGTGTGTGTGTGTGTGTGTGTGTGTGTGTGTGTGTGTGTGTGTGCAAGAGTGTGTGCGTGTGTGTAGGATGTGTGTGTGTGTGTGTGTGTGTGTGTGTGTGTGTGTGTGTGTGTGTGTGTGTGTGTGTGTGTGAGTGTTTCTGTGATTTCAAGAAAGGGTGTGGGGACTTGGTAGTGGTACTTGGATGGATGGGGTATGGGAATGTCTGGGACTAGTGTGTGTGTGTGTGTGTGTGTGTGTGTGTGTGTGTGTGTGTGTGTGTGTGTGTGTGTGTGTGTGTGTGTGTGTGTGTGTGTGTGTGTGTGTGTGTGTGTGTGTGTGTGTGTGTGTGTGTGTGTGTGTGTGTGTGTGTGTGTTTGTGTGTGTGTGTGTGTGTGCGTGCGCATGTAAGAGGGTTTCTATGCTACCATGTAGTGTGGACTGGAAGGGAGAACACCAGCGTGGTCATAATCAGCATGTGTGTGATTTAGAGAGATGGTAATAAGCCACTAATATGGTGTTTATCTGTTCAGCTTTACCACGTCTTTGAATCACAGATTCTCTCTGTCAGGCTACTTGCTCAACACACATTGACTCATTAGGACTAGCAGGAACTATCTTTCTGAATCCTAGGGTATGTGTTGAGAAACGTTTTCTAAAAGTTTTGTTTTTCTTTTCAGCACAGAGTTTACTGCCCAATAATTCAGTCCAGTCTTCAATTATTTGACCAGAAAATTTCATATGAAAGCTGTTAACACTCAACTTCTCTGGAAAAGGCTGAGCTTCCCCTTTACCAAATGATGATCATATCTCTCAGCTCTCCAGCTTTTACAGAATGTATAGACTTTTACCTCATATTTTTTAGTCTGTTCCTCATAAAATGTTTGGTTTTCAGCCAAATCATTGAGGACTGAAGTCACTAAATAATGTCATACATTTCAGTTTCAGAATACATATTCTTCAGAAAATGTATGCTAACACAAAACCTGTTATTCTAACAACTTTCTAAATTTATAAGAGCAATTTTTAAAATATGTTCCTATTTTGCAGTCTCTGTCCCCCAATTTCTGTAGGCTTTGCCCAGATTTATTGTGCTAAGAGGTTGTGAGGTATGATAATAATGCATAGGATATTTACTGCGGTGGTGGTGCTGCGGTAGCGTTGTCACCTTACAGTTAGACGTTGCTGTTCGATTCTCAGTTATAGCGTCTTCTGTGTGTCGACATGCGTGAATGGGCGTTCCTTCATTGAAGGTTGTGCATCAGGCCCAGCAAGCCAGCACGTAAAAATCTACTGCCAATCATTAGCAGACCGGAGTTCCGCTGTGGTGACCCCTAACCGGGAAAAGCCAAAAGACAGTATATTTACAAATTATTTTATAAACAATAGGGTATTGCCCTCTACTAACTTATCATGTATGCTTTTCTCTACTTCCAGTTTATTAATGCCTTAATTTAACTCTGCAGTTTACTTTTCAGCTGAGGTATTTCTTGGTATGGTATTTTGTAAAGCCCAAAATAGTTCTCCTTTATTTATGAATTCTTCTTCATTTGGTAACAGACCATTGCTGAGGGCTGATACCTTTTCCTATAATGGTTAATAACCATACACATTTTGAAATGTCAGTGTGGCAGTAAGGTAGTGGATCATGTTTTTATGTGACTCTGCTGTGGTAAGAGAGTACAAGGGGTCACTAATAAGTGGAGAGGTTAGAGAGGTTAGAGTGATAAGGATGGGAGTGTCATAGGGGTTGAGGGATTTTCTGACCACTCCTCACAATGGGTAAGAGGGAAGCAGGGTGCTATGATTACTGACAGTTTGGAGGAAGAGGCTGGAAGAGAACCCTAATTAGTACAGCATGAGAAGGAGAAGAGACATTCTTTGAACATAGGCTAAGAGAGTGAGTGAAGGTAGCTAGCATTTCTGATAACTGAACTAGTGGCATGGGAAGCTGACATCTCTAATAAATTCACAAGTAATGGTGTGTAAAGAGCTTCATTTCTTATCAGGTCTGACATTGGGTAGCAGAGGTTTGAGATAATTGTCTGCAGAAGAGACAGGAGTTGGGGGGGGGTCAATCATTTTGAAAGCTGATTAAAGGAGTCCACTACTCTCAGAGAGTTAAAGTGGAAATCCAACTTTTTTTTTATTCCTTTTCACAGGAGTGACCAGATGTCATTCTTTGCAGCAAATGCTGGACATCCTTAGGCTAGGAGAAAGTCTTTTGGTCTATCTGTAGGCCAATGAGCCCTATTCATTTCCCAAAAGTGAGAGTCAGATGGTAGAAACCAAGTCAGTACCTGCTTGCTGGTCCTGTGAAGTGACCCTTGCCTTCCCTTGTGCTGCAAATCCTCTCATGGTAACTCTCTGAGCTCCGCTACATGCTGCTGGCCACAGGCAGTATGCTTCTCTGGGTGCAACACCTTGTCATCCCTCTATGTGTCATCAAAGTGCCTTGTTGTGCTGTATGCAAGAATGATGGTTTTAGAAGTAAATGCCTTGGAAAAATGGGTGCTGGGAAATCCATTTCTGCAAAGACATACTATATCTATTATCTTGTATTATGATAGATAAGCTATGGCATTGGAAAGGATAGTCTGGTATGACATTGTACGCCATGCAGCATGTCTGATATGATATGGCAAACTGTGGTATAGTAAGGGATAATGCAGTATGTTGTTGTACATCATTTTATTGTGTATTATAATGTCATAATATGCTACATCATGGCACAGTATACCATGGCATATTATGGTATATGATATGTGTGGTGTGCCAGAATGTTAAAGTGGTATGGTGTAGTTTGGCATGGTATGGTACTGTGCTGTACATCATATAGAAGAACATCAGAAAAGCCTGAAACAATATCATTGTTATACAGATAATTTACCTTACTAGACGGAAGGAAGGGTTAAGGCATTTAGATAAGTCACAGAGAAGTGATTGGCTAAACATAAATTTATCCCCTGGTTTAAATCTAACAAAGTTTTTTGGTATCAGATAGGTATTACCTGATGGACTGTAGTGACTTTATACTCCTAGATTTTTGTTCTGTTTAGTTAATAGACCTAACTGCAGCTGGCATTAATTAGCATTTTTTCTGCATGATGAGGATATCACTGTAGGTGGAAAACATCTCTGAGTTACTGTCTGCTATCCATTTGATGAAGTCCCCTAATGCTGTGGTAGCATGTTAGTGACTGGTTGTTGAGTTGCAAGGGCGACATAACAGTGCAGGAAAATAGTACATTTCATTAATGCCATCCAGTCCTTCACATAGTGAAAGGGTCACCCAGTGGCACGGATAGACATTGAATTAAAGATATCGCAATCATCATGAGATTAGGAATGATGTCATTTCCACAGGTTTTAAACTAAACAATTTGTTTCTAGTGTAAGAATTTGATACAGCTTACATTATTGTGTTCTTTCTGTAACTGCTCATCTGTAGAGACATGGCACTCCTTTCATTGGTTACATTGTTGTCAAAATATTTGGAAAACACACTTTTTCTTCTCTTGGCAATCAGCCACAGTTAAGTAGGGCATACTGCCAGCTGTGAAAGGCATAGTTATCTGTACTGAGAACCAAGCACTGTAAAGCAAAAATGTGCTCAGCATTGGGATGATGCCAAAAATGAATGATCCAATTAATCAGGTGATTGGTTCTCACTTAAGAAGCACAGCTGGCTTTATTAATGCTACAAGCGGGACCAATTTCTTTTACAGATGTCCTGCTGCTCTCTGCCTTGGGTGTGACTGTGGCAAAGGAATAATACATGTTAGTTGTTCCCCAGCTATACATTTAATTGCCCCCAGGCATCCTGACACAGAATTGCATTAATATTTTAGTTTTGTTTGTATCCCAAACTACATTGTGGGTTTTGGTTCAATATTCCCTGCCAGAGTGTGGTAACAAGAGACACCTATCTCATCCACTCTCCTGAGTGTTTTTGTGTGTTACTTGATTATCTATTTTACTGTGTATAGCACTAGAGTGCTGTGTGTGTGTGTGCTTATGGTTTGTTAACTTCTACCACTACTATACAGACTAGCTTGTTTCAGCCAATCCTGCAAAACAGCCAGTGGCTCATTGAGTGTCCATCTTGTTATGAAAAAGACAGGAGAAAGGATGGAAACAAATGAACAGATGAAAGTGAGTAAATCTAGTCATGATGTGCTATTTGCTTGCTCTCCTTTGAGTTTTTCTTAGTCAAAGGCTAAAAATAAGAGAATCATTCCAACTGGTTATGTAGCTATCTGTATCATCCTTTTCAGGTGTGTTATCACCTGACACTGTTGTAGTGTTCAGAGCACAGGAAAAGTGCTAACTGCCATGCTGACAGGGGCTAAAGGTATCTCTTTATGAACTAAGCCTTTCTTTGTTTTTCTTAGTATCCCCTCCCCTCGTATATTCTAGAATGAGTCAGATATTGTTGAAGACGTTGTCCTGAGAAGTAAATGACTTTTGTGGAACAACAAAGGCTGTTCCTTAATTAGATATGCGATGAGAGGAATAGTAAAGTGAATGGGTGATTCTTTTTTACCTTCTATAAGTCAAATGCCATGGACTTGTGTATGTTAACTACAGAATACTGTGTTAGTCACTATAGAATGCATTTAGATGCCATGGAACTATATAAGTCATTATAGAATGCTACCAGATGCCAAGGAAATGTAAGTTACTATAGGATGCTTCCATATGCCACAGAACTATACATATCACTGCTGAATGATGCCTGATGCCATGGAACTGTAAGTCACTATAGGATGCTGCCAGATGACATAAAACTGCACAAGTCACAACAGAATGCTATCAGAAGCTGCAAAACTATATGTCACTGCAGAACGCAACCAGATACCATGCAACTGTACAAGTCACTTTAGAATGCATGCAGATACCATGGAACTGTATAAGTCAGTATAGAATGCATACAGATACTATGGAACTTTACAAGTCACTATGGAATGGTTCCAGATGTCATGGAACCATGGAACGGTACAAGTCAATATGGAATGGTTCCAGATATCATGGAACTGAAAGTCACTACTGGATGTTGTATAATGCCATAGAACATTACAAAATACTGCTGAATGCTGCTAAATGCCATGGAACTGTACATTAAACTAAAGAATGCTGCCTGATGCTAAAGAACTGTATAAAGCAATACAGAATGATTCCAGAGTGCAGGGGAATCCTGTATATGTCAATACAGACATTTGTTAGATGCTATGGAATTATATATGTCACACAGAAGGCTGCCAGATGCTATGAAACTGTACGTATCACTACAAAATGTTTCTAGCTAGATGCTATGGAACTATACATGTCACAGAGGATGCTGAGAGATATCATGGACTGTCCATGTTACTACAAATTGCTGCCAGATGTCATGGAACTGCACATGCCACTACAAATACTGCCAGATGCCATGGAACTGTACATGTCACACAGAATGCTGCCAGATTCCAGAGAACTATACATGTCATTAAAAATGCCACTATATGTCATGAAACTGTATGTGTCACTACAGAATATTGCCAGATGCCATTGAATTATGCATGTCACTACAGAATGTTGATAGATGCCATGGAACTGTACATGTCACACAAACCGCTGCCAGATATATATACATCACTGCAGAATGCTGCTAGATGTCATGGAACTGTACATGTCATGTAGAATGCTGCCGGATTCCATGGAACTATGCATGTCACACACAATACCACTAGATGTCATGGAACTTTATATGGTACACAAAATTATTCCAGATGCCCTGAAACTGGACATGTCACAAAGAATGCTGCCAGATGTCACTGAACTGTACATGTTACTACAGCATGTTACCAGATACCAATGAACTATACATGTCAAAACAGAATGTTACTCGATTCCATGGAACTGTGTTTATCACTACAGAAAGCTTCCAAATCCCATAGAACTGTATAAGTCACAACAGAGTGACACAAAACTATACACATCACTGCTGCCAAATGTTATGGATGCTGCCATTGTAGGATGCTGTACATATTTCTACAGAATGCTAGCAGACATAGTACAACTGTACACGGTAGTGCAAAATGCTGCTAATCGATACAGAAGTCTCTAGGCACAATTTGTCTGGTTTTACAAAGTGGTCCAGACAACATGAATTTAGAGAGTAGCACAGAGACTAACTAGGGGTAAAGATTTCATTTTAAGAAATTACCAGGACAGAAGCCCATGAGTACTACTATAAGTTGTTAGTGATTCAGTATCTGAAGTGGGATTACTAACTGATGGCCCTGTCCTTCAGATACCAGTACTATGATTTATTAAACCCTGAGGAGCCTTGAGGAATATAGGTGACATAATCACTTTCTTCCCCTGTGTGCTGACATAGCTACAAAAGTCAAGCCACGATCCTTAGCAACACATTCAGTCTCCTGATATGGCAGGTATCTTTCTTGAGTCGGTTATTTGATAATGAAAGTACTAACATGCTATTTACTGAAGCCCTAATATTACTTACTTGTTTATTAATTTGATAATGGGAATGTGGAATGGTCAAAAAGACAAATTTCAACCACAAGTAGAGCAATAAGCAAACAACTAAAATGCAGTTTCTAAAACACTGTATTTACAGAAATAACGTAAAAATCCAATAATAAAGCAAAACAACTAACAATAAACAGGCAGTTTTCTTGTCATATGCTAGTTACAGTGGATTTATGAACATACTGAAAAGCAGAATATGCAAGCCGTGGTGGTGCAGCGGTAGCATGGCTGCCTCACAGCAAGAGGTTCTCCTGTTCGATTCTCGGCTGGAGTGCCTTCTGTGTGGAGTCTGCATGTCCTCCACATGTTCGAGTAGTGTTTGAAAGACATGTGTGAATGGGCATGCCTTTGTTGAAGGTTGGGCATTGAGCTGGCACCTTGGCACTGTAAAAATCTACTGCCAGTCATTTGCAGACCGGAGTTCCACTGTGGCGACCCCTAAACGGAAAATGCCAAAAGAAAAACAACTGAAAAGCAGAATAGTTTTCTATCAAAAACAGAGAAAGATTTATTTTTACTTCGCATTATTGACTATATATATATATATATATATATATATATATATATATATATATATATATATATATATATGTGTGTGTGTGTGTGTGTGTGTGTGTTACAAAGTTCAGTCTGATGAGTTTTGCATTTTAATTCAGTCCATTTTAATTTTCTGTTTAATATGCAGTAACACTCAGCACTGTCACTATATTTAATGGTTTAATTTCTTGCCCTAAATAGGTCAGCTATGCAGAAACAAATGTTTTCAATCTCATTGTGTTGCCTCTGTTCATTAGCTACTTTGATAATTATGTTGTCTTAATCTTAACCCTTCCACACAGGAAACATTACACTTCTATGATTGCTCACTTATTAGTTGTTTATTTGTTAGAACTCTGTGTTCTTTGTATAATGATATATATCTATTTGATTATGTCTGGAATTCAGAGATGTGCTGCATGCAGGAGTAAGATTTGTGTCACGCAGTGGTGATGCAGTGCAATTCAAAATGTGCATTAATATCTAAATCATTTGGCACCATTCCATAGTGGCTTGTACAGGTGCATGGTATCTGGATGCATTCTATAGTGACTTGTACAGTTCCATGGTATCTGGATGCAGTCTAAATTGACTTGTACAGCTCCATGGTATCTCAATGCATTCTAAAGTAACTTGTACAGTTCCATGGTATCTGCATGCATTCTAAAGTGACTTGTACAGCTCCATGGTATAAGCATGCATTCTAAAGTGACTTGTACAGTTGCATGGTATCTGTATGCATTCTACAGTGACTTGTATAGTTCTGTAGCTTCTGAGAGCACATATAAGCAGAGATAGCTGTACTGTGCTGTGGAAAGTGGAACAGTGCTAAAAAGCCACATGCTGACAATCATAAAATAGAACAATAAGAAAATGTTAGTGCAGGGAGCTGCCATGTTCCAGTTAACAGGAACCTCTGCATGTGGAGGAAAAGTCTATCAGAAAAGCAGCACACAGTAATAACTTACAGCACATTTTAAACATCTGCTGGCTGGCGTTCCATCAGATAGCACCTATTGTTTCTATAAAAGGGGATGACCAGGGAGTGCAGGACAAATGGAAATGGGAGACCATACCAAGGTACACACTGATGAAAACCATGAATGAAAATGCAGGTGGGGGAGGCAGATCACTTTTGTGTGAGAATAGGTACCCTGTTTTTTTATATTGATTGATGGAAGTGATGATGAGAAGGGTGAAAGGAAAACAGTGGAAGGAAACATGAGGAAGAGTAGTCATTGGGGGGGGCAAACAAACAAACAAACACACAAACAAGCACATGACTGTCCAACATGGGACACATATGCACATATTATAAAAGGAAGGTATGGGCTAGACAAAGACATACAGAGGGTGAACAAATGTTGCTATTGATAAAAGGGAAACAGTGTGTGTTGCTGTACAATAGGATGAGCTACACCTCTCTGGGATAGGCTGAGGTACATGCAGTAGGCTGTTCACCAATGAACCCAAAGGGATTTTGACGTGACCCATCAGATGTCTAAGCTGGATCAGGGTGGTTAGTGCAAGGAGTCACACCATTCTATAGTAGCACAAAAGCAGTGGAATGCCTGTCAAGTGAATCAGCAATTCGTAGGAAGGTCAAAGAAGTGGCTACCCATTGGGATTTTGCCCAGTCAAACACCTCCTCAGTCATCTGCTGCATTGGTGACTGAACTGGACAGGGTAAATTAGACAAACTGCCTGCTTTAGGAGAGGTCAGAACCTCCCCCAGCAAGGCAGTCCCAGCCATTTGACCTACCACAGTAACAACCACAACTGCTGTAGGTGCAGGCAGCCAGTGATGCACCTCCATCACATTGGCATCATCATGACCTGCAGAAGGCAGACACACATGAAATGGTGAAATAAGTGAAGATGGCCTTTAAATGGTACAATGTATATGGTACATGTCAGTAGGTAAAAGTCAAATTAACCCTGCTGTGGCAAAAGTCTGTCCTGCCTCCAATGGCAGCCAAATTGGTTGCCTCTATCTCTGCCTTTGCTAAAAGTCAAATGATTCACACTTATGTCAGCTTAGATACTGAAATAAAAATGTGAGGATGAGGATACTGTATCAGACAGGGCAAAAGATGTACTGCGGCAGTAAGAATGACAGTCCTGTCCTTGAGCCAAGACTCACTTTAAAAGGTACACTGCTAAAGCATCAGCATGACGTAGGAGTCCTATTAGTGAATGAGAATTTTTAGTGCAGTGACTAGACAGAATTACTCTGGGAAGGGATGCTAAAAATGTGTGCAGCAAAGCAGGGCAATTATACATGCTTGTCAGTGCTTAACAGAAATAACTTCAGAAGGGATAGCTTATCTGCAGAGTAGCTGATATCATTAGTTACTGCTAAGGAGGGGAGAGAGCACCAGCAGCATACATATTTAGCTCAGCACCTTAAGCTGTTGTTTAGAACTTAAGCATCTAGGTCTGCACTTTGGATGCATGGTTTCCCTCTAAACAGCTTCCTAATCTCACTAAAGCCAGAGCTATGCTGCTGGCACCCCTAAAAGATGTTCTGCTGATTTTATTTGGTTCATTTATGCTACTAATGGCATGCCTTTTGAAACTGCATTCATATTTGCTAATTAGACATATACCTGACCTAAAATTTCACTTTTTGGCATCATGATCATGTTAAAAGCTGAAATCACTGGTTGACTTGCATGCCTGCATTGTGCCTCTTGCTTTGGTCTTTCAACTGGCTGTGAATTGCATAGGCATATTGATTTACCTCAGCAGAGTTTGGCTTAAAACAGCAATGGTCTGCAAACTTTTGCTAATTTGGTATGTGGATTTGTACAGATATATCCATGGCATAAGTACCTCAGTGCAACTTTAAAACATGCTGTCAGGCTTCCAGTAAAATAACAATATTACTGCATGATAATCATTTATGTTTTTGTAACATTCATACAATACCAACTTTACTTTTCCCCTTACACACATCTTTTGGACTACTTTGAGTGGTGTTTTCAGGCTTATATGTTTAACTATACATGTTACACTGGGAGACAGAACAGCATTCCTTCTTGGTGAATCTATGTGGGAGGTGGCTTCCTCTTTAACTTGGACTGTTATCTAACAGCTAATGCCTACATCATTATTGCACTAGAGCAGGAGATGATTAGTACAGGAAGGCAGTTTTTTGTCACGTTTTACTAAGCCCTTGTCCTGAGCTACTACTGGTGCAAATGTTTTGAACACACATTTTGTTAAGTAAGGTCCTATGCTGGCTTACATTACATTTGTATACTATAGATTGCTATCTGTACTGAACCACTGGACATGTAATGCACTGGATAATACTTGCCTGTCTAAATTCCCTGAATATTTATTGATGTTCCTCATATTGATCACTGCTGTAATAGCCTTAGCTATATGGGTTATATCCTGCTAAGGATATAACAGCCAGCCAGCTTCCAAACCTGCAGGGCACCTTCCATGTGCCCAAATTCACACGAAGCTTGAGCTGAGCTGAATAAAAGAGCAATTTTGGCAAGAAGCCCTCCAGAGCTTTATTGCCACCTAAGAATACACTCCTCTGAGGCTTTTAAGTATCAACAGTCGGCTTGTGCTTTCCTTAGTTGGGCAGATAAGTTCACTTTGGGGGAAGAAACTTCCATTTTCATATGTTTTTTCTGATGTTTTATTACTTTCCTTTTCAGGAAAGTTATTTTAATGCTATGAGTGTTGTCTTTTAATGGATTGTCTTGAGACTGTAACATACTTTTAAATGGAGCACTTGTTCCTGTCAGTTTAAAAGTAGAGTTATCTAATGCAAAAAAAATATTTTTTGTGGAGAAATCTTGTTATTTTTAACAGTGGGGCTGCCATAGTGTTTTAAAGTGGTTTTTACTGTTTTTTTCTGACAAAAAATGTAACTTTTGTGGACTGGCAGTTTTACTGCCATTGTTGCTTGTTTTCCACATGACAGAGGCTCCATTTTCAGTTTGACCATGGAATAGATTGTCAGTTCCATGGTCAGTCCTTCTTCCAGCCACAAAATGAAAAAGTTAAGCAAAGAGTCTTTATCACCACAGCAGGTTAGAAATTTGCCTCAGCCACAGGTGAATAACTCTACTGTGGCAATTTCTTGTATCTCAGACTATTCACCTTTTACCCTAGATCCCTCTGTTGTAGAACCTAAAGCCACTATGGACTAAGGGTTAGCCACGTGCTCTATGACTGGGGATGTCCCCTCAGTGGGCAAGAGAGAACCACTCTTGTCAGTCCTGGGAAAGAGAACAGGGAAGGTTTTCCTGTTCTGCAGGAATGCTGTGCCCATCCCTTGGGAAGCAGTGGCTGCCATTAGTAACATAGTTGGCCTCATTTTTCCCATCAAAAAGAAACAAAAATGCTCCTCCTCAAATTTCTTTGGATAGGAGTAGTTTACTGGGACTTGCTCAGGGTTTGATTCAGGCTTTTGATCCTTCTTGTAAAGTAGTTTCCTGTAAAGGAAAAATGGATGCTTCCTCTACTGAAGAGATTCAAGATTCTGAATTCAAACAGAAAGATGCAGGGATGGATTCAGGGATTTACCCTCAAATTAATGACTCAGTCTCAGAGGAGGGCTCACTTTCTGATTTCCCTGTGGAGATTTCTCTGAGACTATTGCTAGAATGTCTCAATGTTTTCAGTGGGAGAACACTGGGGTTTCTCAGTCCCTAGCTGAAGTACTTGCTTGACTTGCTGATCTCTTCCTGAAAATTGCTGATTTCTGTCTGCATTTGATTTTGAATTGAAGTTTTTCATTTAAGGTTTTGTTACTTCTATTTTTTATCTTTTTCTTATATTGCATTTGTTTTAAGTTTTTTTTTTGTTGTTCTTTTGGAGTTTTAAGAGGTCTTGGCTAGGGTCAGTTAGAAAAGTTAGAAAAGAAATCAACAGTTAATAACATCCAGCTAATTAGTGGGAGGTGTGGAGAAATAGCATTCCTGATTTAACTAAAAATATTTGGAGGCATCTTTATTTAGTTGGAGTGCTTGTCTGACTTGTTGTTCTCTGGCTGACTATTGCTGATCTCTGTCTGCATTTGATGTTTCCCACCTACCCACCCTACTGTTGTATTCTTAAACTTGGTGGCTTTTGAGTTGCATACTTCTACTATAAACCTGATTTTGGACACTCCTTCCAGTCCCATCTCATCAGTTCATTCTGCTGAGTACTGAGAGATCAGTTGGGAAGACCCACTCCCCTAGTTTCTTAAACTTAAATTGTCTGTTTTCTCCCTTCCAACTTACTTTAAAAAATATGCACTTTGTTCACCTGCTTTTACTGTACCTGTGCTTCTTCCTGCCTTACTACTTTGCTTTGCTTTTTGCTGCTTGTTGTTAAAGTGTTCAATTGCATTTATTTTGCTGCAGTCATTGCTGCTTGTAATTAGCCTGATTAAATTGTAACTGTTATTCTAAGCCTCATAATTTTGATTTAAGCACTTGGGCTCCAAACCAGTTATTTTACTTCAGGAAGGTTTGTGGTCTAAACTGTTGTGGCTGGACAGGATAGCGTACACCTTTCTAAGCTGGGAATTCCTGGTGGAAGGCTTGTTGTGTCTGTTATTCTGAAAGTGTCTTAGTTCTGGTTTAAGTACTTGGGCTCCAAACTAGCTGTTTTACATTAAGACGGTTTGTGGTCTATACTCTTGTGGGAGGAGAGGATAGCACCCAACCTTCCTAGCTGGGAATTGCTGGTGATCACTAATTGTGCTTTGTTCTGGTTTGTGGTCTGTACTCTTGTGGCATTACTGTCTAGACAGATTTTTGAGCATATAGTTCGCTTATAGCTGCATGTTGCTCATCAAGTTGGTTGTCTTTTTGAGTTTTTCAATATTTAAATCTTCCTCACTCTTCCCTAGTATATCAATAGCCATGGATATGCACTTCCCCACTGTTGCCAGTCTGGTTGCGATGGGTATTCTGAGGCATTTAGCAATTGCCTCATATACACTGACAACCCACTTATTCTTAATAAAACAGATAGTGATTGCCAGAGGTGTAAATACACTTTAACACTAAAAGCAAAACTCTCTCATACAACCAAAATTAATCCAATAGAGGTTGTCAATGACTCTTGCACCACACCTACTGCACAGGTTAAAGACCCTGCATATAAAATGACTTATGCTGAGGCACTTACAGGTAACCTTCCTAAAGCACTAAGACCTCCTGCACAGTAGAATCAAATAAAGGGTCCTCAGCTTTCACATAAACACTCTGCTAAAACAACACTCACAGCTACACATAGTAACACAGTATTCAATGCCTCCACTGTTAAACCCTTAAAACAAACCAGCACATAGCCAACTTTCCTGATCATTTGGTGATTCTATAGTGAGGCACACTGATGTCCCCCTCACCAGACTGAGTAAGAAGAGAGTCACAGTTAGCTGCCTTTCCGGGGCTAGGATCCATCAAGTCACAAAGGCACTCAGATCATTAAACCACAGGTACCAGTATGACTGTCATAGTCCATGTGGATGTTAATGACCTGAGACATACCTCGCTTGACTATATGAAGCAATACATGATCAAGCTTGTTGGTTATGAGTCTCAAGCAGGTATGAGCCTAGCACTAAACAGCATATTACCTTCTTCAAGAATGATGCCACATTACCAACAGAAAATGATTGATTTTAACAATTGGCTTAGCTTCTAGTGTCAGTCCAGAGGGGTACAATATTTGATAGCCTGGGAGGATATTGTTGCTATTATCCCCCTAGGCTTTCATATATTGGTAAAGACCTTTTCAACCTCCATAATGCCTTTTTTAGGCAATGCCAAACTGATAAACTTTCCAACTTAACTGAATCTATTAACTCATTAGCCCCGAGTACCTTCTCATGGCGCCTGTATGGTCAACACCGAGCGCGCCATGAGAACATACAAATTGCAAGCCATTAGCTCCGAGTCCCTTCCACAAGCGAGACTCCAGATTTGTAGTTCACCTTAATGTAAAACAAGCTGAAATTGTAACAGAATGTGTAATATACCTTCTGTAGTTACGATTCAGCTTGTTATTACATTAAGGTAACATTGAAGATTTTAAAGAAAATTGTGTTTGAAAAATCTTCGTAAAGCAAGTGGTGGCAGCCAATCGGATTCTTGCAATCCAAGCCACCACTTGCATAACACCTCCACCCCCAAACCAAATTTCTTTTGTCTTCTGTAAATAAAAAGAGGGTCCAGCAGCAGGTATTTCTTTTATTTTTCCAAAGATTTGGAGATTTCACCTGCCGCTGGATCCTCTTTTTTTTTCTTACTAGCATTCGAAGATTTCTCGGCTCGCAGTACTGTCGGTTCCCGGTCAGCTTGGCTCTTTTTTTTGTGTCTTCCGGTAAGCTTACTTTTGTATTTTACTGCAATAAATGTGTTTTCATTTATACTCTTTAGTGGAATTCTTTCTATATTTATCCAATTTCATTACTTGGAGTGATGGCTTTTGTGGATTAACTTCATTCAGAACTGTTCCATCATTTATACTAGTCTCTATCATACTAGTCTGTCTGTAAGATGCTTATCTAGGTTAGAAGCGGAAGTTTGGTTCATATTGAGGAGTTGTTTCTCGTGTTTGACAGGTATGAGATGATTTATCGCAGCTAATCTGCTCAATTAGACTTAGCTGTTTTTCTTGTGTGGTGGAGAAGGCTGTGCTACTTGAGTGTGGGATGGTAAAAATCTTTGTTGTGGAAGGGCTAGTTTCAAGTTGTATCATGGCGAGGCGCATACATTTTCTATCATTAAACGTGATATAGCCCAGTAGCTGGGTTATTTTGCATGCGTGACAAGTATGTTGGTACCAAGAAATGTCCGAGTCAGAACTGAATTGCTTATCTTGTGAGTCTGTCACTTCTTGGTAGGATGGCAAAGAGTATGTCGTGATGAAACCCCCCTCCATATAGCTTGTGTGAAATCGACGTCGCACACAAATGGCTAGTGAGTATTGTCGCAATTAGAGATAAGTTACAAATCAGAGAATCTGTTTACAGAAAGTGATGCAGCTAGAGGTCTGCTGTGAAATGTTTAGAGCATAATATTTTGGTAATGAAGTCTGGTAAAAAATGAACTTGGTTAAATGCAAATGCTGAAAGCAGAGCTGAGTGAGTTTTATGTATTGCTCACCCTGGCGAAAAATAAAGTACTTGTGATTTCGTCTAGTTGTAGCATGTGGCGTGTTGGATACTATCCGCAGTCTCTGTTAGTGTTACCACCTGTCCCACGTTGTATTAATCCGCTGCATCAGCTTGACTTTGTCTAAGACAGATTCTGCGTTCATATGTAAACTTTGAAAGGGTAACTTGTGCAGATGAAGGCAGTTGTGCATGCATAGTGTACTTGGATGTGGCCTAGGCATTCACTATTGTCCATCGTGTGGGCATCGGAAAAATGGGTGAACATACATATAAGCCAATATATGCAGTAAACTGCACGAAATCCGCAAAACAAACTAGATACAACAAAACCGGAAAGTAAGCAGACTAAATTCTTTCTGAGGAAGCTGCGGTATGCATTAGCAGTGAAAACGCTTTTATTTTAATCAATAAAAGAATCTTGTTGGAAGTGTTCCTGATTTTACTGGGCGATTTATTGGTGATATTCTTGACTGCTTACTTTCCGGTTTTGTAATATATGCAGTAAGATGAATAGCAAATGGATGAGTGGACAGAAAGCATGTCAGTAAAGTTGCGGGTGTTACATTCATTGTGTGAATGTCACAAGTAGTGTCCGTCAAGGTTCAATGTTGGGTCTTCTCCTGTTTGGCATTATTTCTTTAATCTAAAAGTTGGTGTCCCAGGTCTGTAGTTAGAAAAATTCACTGATTGTAAATTAGGGATTGTTATTTGAGCACCTGCCGACATGAAGGTACTCCAGAGTTGAGCTATGCAAGCAATTGGTGCAAAGCAATTGCCTAAATGCCAAAAATATAGTATAGTCCACTTTGCTAAAATAAATTATTTATTGTAATACATAGATGATGCACCCATTAAAATGGTACTGTCATTGGAGATCTAGACACCCTTGAGATGACTGCCTTTCCTTTGAGCATACTATCTTCACTGTAGTTATAATATAGTTTATCTGTATGATCCAACAAGTAACCAAGAGCAACTTTTCCAGAGCCAAAACAGCTTTATGTCCAAGTACCCTTTGCTTATATACCCATTAGTGAATATATTGCCTCATTTAGTACATATTTATAGAAATATCACTCAGCTTTTAAAGACTGCAGAGGGTTCCATACCAAAGAAGTCACAGGCCTCACATCCCTTAGCTATGTGTACAGACTGGCCACCCTTTGTCTGTATTCTGTTTCCTGTAGATTCAGTGGTGATCTCTGTTACGGTCTTCATGGATCGAAAGTCCAAATCTCATAGATCCACTGTGCTCTTATACAAGTCCTAGTTCTTCCATGAGGCAGGAGATTAATTTCTGATGTTGAGTTTTCTGGCTAAGCTGTTAATAGCTTGATAATTCATTGCCTAATAGCTACTTGCGAACCAAAAGTTACCCAGATTGACAGTGTATGTTATTTTCATTAACCTGCTAGTCCAGCAGCCTATTGTAATCCACTGAACAAGACATCTTGTGTATCTTTCTTTCCAAATGAATTGTCAAAGTAATATAAACATGGCTGTAAGTGGCCCACCTTCCTTTCATTTCTGCTTCTTGGTGCTGCTTCAGTTGCAGTTTGTATGATTAAAACCATCTTGTAGTCTAGTATTCATACGCCCACACTGTCATACATTAAACGTGAAACCCATGAATGTCACCATGAAGGCAGGAAAGGTCTAAAAAACAAATTCTCATTTGCTAGCACAATTCCTCAATTGCCACCTGAACTGAATGACTACATGCACAGGCCTGTTGGCTTGCTGTTTCATTCACTTGGTTGCTAGCTATGGAGAAGGAAGGAATGTGGTGTGAAGTCCTTTTGGTAGATTTTTGAATCTAGTCCAATGAAATATGTTGGGTTGTAAAGTCAGTTTAAGGTTTTGGTGCACTGGTATGTAATATGTGTATATATGTATGTATATGTGTGTGTGTGTGTGTGTATATATGTATATGTATATGTATATATGTATATATGTCTGTGCACATGTGTGTATATCAATATATGTATGACACCCATTCACTTTGTGGTAATCTGGAAGCACTCTGCTGTTAGCTTATGTTGTAGTTTAGGGTTTAACAACGTTTATGACAGCATGTAAAAGAAATGGTTTATTTATATTTATAAAGAGGGAATATTATAGAGGAAGCTCAACTAGCATGGTTTTGACATGTACTAGATACTGTGACATGGTTTTGATGTTTACAGTGCAACTTTTTAACTGTAATTGTTACTGCTTTGTGCCATGCTACTACTGCTTGAGTAATCATGTTATAGTAACTGTATAGCTATTGTGTGCACACAAGTGCCCAGCTGTTGAGCTTGTCTATGATGCCAGAGTGGGGTATTGTGACGAAAGCTTTAGCCAAGTCCAGGTAGGCTGTATGGCCTGCTTTGCCCTCTTCAATGACTCTAGTGACTGTCAACCAGGTTCAAAAGGCAGGATCTGCCTTTTACAAAGCTGGACTGGGTGGGAGCAAGTGTCTAAGTCCCCAATGTCTCTGTTTGAGTTCCATAATGATTCTTTCCATAGCTTTGCAGACCAGGCTAGTTAAACTTATGGGGCGGTAGTTACCAGGGTCTGTAGAGGTGCCTCCTTTGTGGAGTGGGACTACTGTTGTTGTACGCCAGTGCTCAGGTACATATCCTGTAGTAAGGCTAAGGTTAAATAGCATTTTTATGTGCGGGTTTAGCTCCTCTTGGGAGTTCACGTAGCACGCAACCTGGGATACCGTCAGGTCCCATTGATGCTGTCTTTTAGCTTTACTGAGGGCGGTTCTCACCTGGACATCTGAGATGACAGGGAGGTTACATTCAGCTGGGATAAGTATTTCTTCTTTTGGGGGTGACGGAGGGGAGAAATTTGCACTGAACCTGTCTGCCAGAATGTTGGCAATATCTGTGAGTTCAGTGTATTTTTTGTCATTGTGAACTAACTCTGAGCATATCTGAGGGTTTCCGCCCAGGTTTCTAACATAGCTGAAGAAGGCCTTGTGGTTATCTTTAGTGTCCACAGCGATTTTCTCTCAAAGTTGGCCTTGGATGTTTTTTATGAGAGAACGTAGCTTTCTACTAGTGCTGATCAGAGATGCCTTCTCTTTATGGGATTTTGCTCTGTAGTGCAGTAGTTTCCTTTGTTGTACAATTTGTTTATGGCTGGGGTCCACCAGACAGGACGCCTTCCCTTGGTGGAAGCCATGCAGGTCTCACCAGAGCACAACCCACTTTCCCACATGTGCTAATGGGAACTGTCTTTATTTTCTAAAGTGTAACTTACCACTTTTTTTCCAAACTTAACAGTTTTAGGAGGGAGGACTGAGCTCACTGAGGCACAGTTGAAAGGTATGAAAGGAGATATTGAAATGTTTACAGTTGCTTGCTGAACTGTGACTGCTTTGTATTGTCACAGATATTCACATTTCTAACCAAATTCCATACCTTGAACTGCTGGTTTATTTGCTTTCCATATAATCTCTCATAAGCTTTATCTATCAAACAGCATAGAAGTGTATAGAGAAAAGCAACTTTTCTTTCTAGAATCAAACCCTGTAACAGAACCTAGATTTCCTCTATGCATTTTGGAGAGAGGGCCTTCACCCTGACTTGAATAGATTTTTGTGATTATAACAAAAGGTAATGGTCTTGGACACCCATTTGAAAATGATCCGTTTTGAAACAGACTGTCCATTCCTACCATCACAAGAAATAAACAATTGCTCCAGATATTCTGAATGATTTAGTTTTGCCTAGAAATTACCCATGTTATTACTTGCTGACTACTACCTGCATGGAGCTATGTTATATTTTGGGAATTTTTATGGCCTTTGTCAGTAATGTGTGCAACTTGTGTGGGAGGAAGGGCTAAGTGTTATACTATTTTACTGAATTACTGTCTTACATAACAGCTGCACAAGGAGATAATGATTACCTATTCAACAGGTGATGTGCAGCAATTATCACCTGTGTCAGAGCATGCATACCTTTCCAGTAATGAAAGGCAGGTCATTATCACCTTAGCAATAAGTCATTTACAGTATAGCACGGAGTCATTATCACTTTTCAGGTAAAACTATCAGGAGCTGTCACTGTTATTTATACAAGTACAACTCGTTATCACATTGATGAATGCACAAGGCAGATTGTGTTTTTATTCTCTGCTTCTAGTCATTGCAAGCCACCCCCTCCATTCTTCAACTACCTAGCCTCTGAAACCCCTTATTTTATATATATCTATCTATAATGTATGTGTGTATATATATGTATATGTATATATATATATATATATATGTATATATATATGTATATATATATATATATATATATATATATATATATATATATATATAATGTGTGTGTGTGTGTATATATATATATATATATATATATATATATATATATATTTATATATATATATAATGTGTATGTATGTGTGTATATATATATATATGTATATGTGTATATATATATATATATATATATACATATATATATATATATATGTAATAATCTATATATACACACAAACGTTTATGGCCCATGTCACAGACAACAAGATTTGATTTTGGGACTATATAATATTCTAGGTTAAGTCCTGAAATATGACTACATACTGGCAGGGGTTGGAATTCAGGTATTGACCCAAACATAGACTGTACTAGAAACTCTAGATCGCAAAACTTAAAAGCGTCAACAGCCATAGGAGAATTCATGACCGAATTTTGCTTGATAGACCCCATCTCATTTGCTGAAGATCTGGGGAGAAATAATCTATACACATATTTTTCTAAATATCATAATGTGATGAAATAATGACTGAGATTTGAGTTACAGACTTCATACTCTTCAGAAAATTCATGCTAATGCAAAATCTGTTATTCTATCAATTTTCTAAGTTTGTAAGAACAATCTTTATAAATTGTCCCTATTTTGGGGCTTTGTCCTTTCATTATATATGGCTTTGTCTAGATTTCTGGGTCTTAGAGGTTGAGAGGTTTGCATGGAGTTTGGTATTGCACCTTATCCCAGACAACTGTTGCACTGTACTTTTTTCTTATGTAGAGATGAAATACCTTTGCTTGACAACATTTTTAGAGCTGTAATCTGCCCCATATGACATGATAGGAGGCATCCCTTGGAAACAGCATTTATTTGTTTTATTTTTTGACAGATCATGATTATGTGCTTCACAGAATAAACTATGATTTCATAGAGATGTGAAGAGCTAAAATGTGTTGGTGTTAATGGCAGTAAGCTTGGTGAGATGCAGGAACATATCAATTTTTCAGTCTGGTGACATTTAATTTTTTTTTAAGTAATTTCCATGTTTTTCTGTTTTTAGTGCTAGAGGAATGGAGTTCTACAGTTTCGAAATTTTTTTTAAGTATATGGAGTCTCCTGCAGAATTTAAGATTTCTTTATGGTGAGCAGTGATTTGTCTGTAAAGTTGTTTGCCAGTGGCAATCTCTTCATTAGTTACGGATTTCTATAATGTGGAATTGTTCAGATGATTTCTCTTCTGCAGAGATTGTTTGTATTGAGTGATAATGGTGGATTGTAATAACAGAAGTTTGAGTGGCCACTTATGTCTGAAATTTTCTGAAATGGGTAGTTTTGTCATTATTGGTTTATACATTTTGTTCTTTGCTTATTTAAAGAATGCTTAAAACTACAAATTTAAAACACATTCTAACAAGTGGTTCTGTATTACATAGGGAATATAATTTAATGCAATCAGGAAGTTGAATCGAAGCACAAATACATGTATGCATGGCCGTAAAAATGTGCGCAAGGAGTCTGTTTTGAAAATAGCCCAAATGTCAACTTAATCCTCTACTGACCAGATGCATATTATATATATATATGGGTTTACATGCAGTTTCAGTGGCAGAGAATTTTACCATGCACTCAAACTCTCCATAACATGGAGAACATTGATATCTATGCAGTAACAGAAACCTGGTTCAAGGCGAGAGCACCCCAGCACTACCAGATTATACCTCATACCATGCTTTTCGGCCCCAAAACTTGGACCAAACCACAAAAGGAGGGGGAGTATCAATATTTGACAAAGATACCCTCACCTCCAGGTTGGTGGCACAGCACGAAGCATCAGATTATCCATGTGCAACTAACAGTGGGTAAAACTGACTTCCAGTTTATAGCCTGCTACAGACCACCCTCCCAAACCCAGGAACCCCACTCAGCCTTCCTGAGAACACTGGAAACTATGAAGGTCTCTCCAACACAATGTTATTGGGCGACTTCAACTACCCAAACATAGACTGGGAGCATTACTCTAGCTCCAACACCCTAGCCCAAAGGTTCGTAGAATTTATAAACTCAAATGCTATGGAACAACTTGTTACCACTCCCACAAGAGGGGAAAAATATGTCTATGCAAATTTGTGTATTTCGATATATATGTATGAATCCCATTCACTTTGTGGTAAATTAGAGCAATGGACTGGTAGCTGATTTTGTAGTAGGAAATCCTGTTCTTTACCTTCAAAGCAATGAACGCCTTAGTAACCTTTGTTTCAGTAATAGAAATGGAGTGTCTGAATAGTTGTTGTTGCCAGCTGTTTCAATTTTAGCTTTGATTTTTGCATTCTGGTATAGAAATTAGATGTAAATGTGTGTAATTATGTAAAACTTTAAAACACATTTGAACTGGAAAGCTTCCATAAAGCAGCTAATACCTCTGCATTGGTAGATACACATTGAAATATAAAGTTCTTTGCTAGCAGCAACCTCTTCAGAAGTTACATATATCTGTGAAATGATTCAGATGACTTCTACCTATGCAGAGATTGTGCATGTTTGGAAACTAGTTTCCATTGTAAATCAAGATAAGAAGTACACAGGGCTGCTGGTAGTATCTTCCTGAGGAATGCCGCAGGGCTGCTGGTGGTATCTTCCTGAGGAATGCCATGAACAAAGTTGGTTGTATAACTAATGAGGACGAGTCTAGCAGTATATATTTTTTTACTTTCCATCCTAAAGTTATAATTAGTGTTTAAAATTTGCTTATGGAGACCTCACTCAGTGTTTGCTATTTATTATTGTTGAAACGCTAAGTCAAATTCACTTTTCCCAAGTAAAATGTATGGAAATGAGTATTATTTTCTGGTTATATATAAGTATTTAAAGGAAAATTTGTTTTTTCCTTTGATACCACTTATCGCAACGAGAATAGTCTGTTTATATTTTATCTTCGTATTTCCCAGATTCATTTTGGATGCAGTATTTACAAATACGAGACAACTATTACATTCTTGGTAGATGTGTGTATACATACACTGTGTACTGATATACATATTGACTTGGGATTCTGTGTCTAGACGTAGTTTTTGGCTGGGTTGTTCAATGAGGAAATGCACAGCTCTCACTGTTTAAATTTGCTTTTTTTAAAAAAAATAGTTATTGTAGATTAGCTGCTTCTGGAATTTCATTTTCAAATGTACTTTTTCACTGTATGTTCAACTATAGAGTAGGTCCGAACCGTGTCTTGGGGAGTACACTTTTTGCGTTATGCATGGTTTCCTGTAAACCCGGAAGGTTTGACTTCATAAGTTTTGGAGGATTGTGTATTTACCGCTGATATGTATTTACCGCTGACGTCTCGCACGTTTTTGATTAGCGACTTTGTCATACAGGAGAAATTTGTTGTTTTTCCCTTAGACAACTTTTTCGAAAGTGTACTTGGTTGTGTTTCTGTGACGGCTGATCATGTTACAGGTAAGTTACTAGCAAGTATGCTTGTGGCAAACGGATCCTTCTGAAGGATTTCAGCCCTCAGTACTTTTTTTCTTTGTGGGATGGGATAGCTTCATAAATGCCTGCATTTTTAAAAGAAAGTTAACAAATGTGAAGCTAGAAATGTAAAAAGTTGTTAGCTGTTTAATTTTTCTCTAGGATTATTTTGTTTTAGAGGCATATGGTTTTGTTTTCCTAAGGTATATTGCTTTAGCACTGTGCCAGTGTTCAGGTACATATCCTGTAGTAAGCCTTGATGCTGTCTTTTTAGCTTTACTGAGGGCGGTTCTCACCTGGACATCTGAGATGACAGGGAGGTTACATTCAGCTGGGATAAGTAAGTATTTCTTCTTTTGGGGTGAGGGAGGGGAGAAATTTGCACTGAACCTGTCTGCCAGAATGTTGGCAATATCTGTGGGTTCAGTGTATTTTTTGTCTTTGTGAACTAACTCTAAGCATATCTGAGGGTTTCCGCCAGGTTTCTAAAATAGCTGAAGAAGGCCTTGTGGTTATCTTTAGTGTCCGTAGTGATTTTCTCTCTGAGTTGGCCTTGGATGTTTTTTATGAGAGAACGAGAACGTGCAGTAGTTTCCTTGTGTTGTACAATTTGTTTATGGCTGGGGTCCACCAGACAGGACGCCTTCCCTTGGTGCGGAGGGTCTTGGTTTTATTTGGGATTGCATGATCCATGCATTCTTGGAGATGTACATAGAAAGCATTTGTGAAGGATTCTGCATTGTGGGATGTGATTTCCACTGGCCCAGTGGGATTAAAGGATACCATCTCAGTTATAAGAAGTGTATAGTCAGCTTTTGAGAAGTTTTTCACTGTAGTCTTTGTTTTGGGGCTGGAGGTGGGATGTGTATATCCAGGGTGATTAGTTTGTGGTCAGATCTCACTACTGAGAGGGGTATACTTCCAGTGTGGAGCACTTTGTCCCCATGTTTGTGATGATCAGGTCTACTATAATATCTCCCTTTTTTGGAGAGGTGACTAGCTGTTCCATTGCATTTGAATTTATGAATTCCAGTAACCTTTGGGCTAGGGTGTTAGTAAGTTTGTGATTAACTGTACTTAGACGTATTGCTTCATGTCCTGCTTGAAAACAATTATGCATTTATACCGACATGAGCCTACTCTGTGCTGCAAGAGAAACACGCTCATTTCTAGACTCCTGAAATGTGAATAATGTGAACAAGGCAGATGGTGTTATTTTTTCTCTGCTTCTAGTCATTGCAAGCCACCCCCTCCATTCTTCAACTACCTAGCCTCTGAAACCCCTTATTTTATATATAATATCTATCTATGTGTGTGTGTGTGTGTGTATATATATATATATATATATATATATGTAATATATAATCTATATACACACAGACATATCTGTATTTTCACTTATAACATACAGATATAACTATCCATTTTATTAATGTAGTTCATATCTTTGTAAATTAATGTAACTGAACCACATATAATGAAACAGTTGAATGTGTCAAACTATCACTACATACTGCATGTGTTGCTTTTCAGCTGCCTCTGTGCAGGTGAGTAACATTATATTCTATACAATTGTGTTTTTCAGCTTTGCATTCACCCGACATCACACCCTCAGTGAAGATGCCATCTGTTAAGAAGTTAACCGCTGTTTACGTATGCAGGATACTGATTCAGACAGTAATACCAGTGGGTCCGAAATGGAATTGATCTTGATGCACAGCGTAAGCCAAACCAGAGTGAGGATGACGATTATGATGCCGATGATCATATTCCACTGGCACGCCTGCGAGAAGGCTATTACTGCTGATAAAGATGCCCCTGTCCCAGCTATTCCTGACAGACCCCTACCCCTAACCACGAGCTCACTCTTGATGTAACTGACCACGACAGTGAGGATGACATGCCACTAGCCCGGTTAAGCTATGATGGCACACACAATAGTGGTCAGCAACTTGAATCAGATTTTGACACAGAGGATGAATTGCCTCTATCTGAGTTACGGCACGGACGTGGCTCGAGTGACAGACCTTTGCAGTCCCAAGCCAGGTCTAGTGCTGAAGAGGAAGCGGATATGCTTCCTACTATACATGAGTTCAGGCGTAGTCTACAGCAGGTTTATTCAGATGGAGAAAGTCCACTGGATCTGAGCCGGCGTAGCTGCTTGTCAAGCAAGGATCTGAGTGTGCCGCAATATGGAATTTGTGTGAGTACTCCACTCAGTAGTCAGTACAAACCAGTGGGTAATGTCACTGATCACAGGGTACCTTGCATTCAAAACTCTGGGAGGCTAATGAAAAAGGCACGGCGATCATGCCCACCAAGAAACTTATCATGGGAGAAACGCCAACACCAGTTCACATCGATGATTTTATGCGGTCCAGTCGCCCAGTCACCAACCTGGACTCGACAGCACAGAGGTGGACTTCCTCAATTTGATGTTCCCAGAGGAACTGTATTCGCTTATTGCTGATGAAACTAACCGCTATGCTGCACAGAGGCAGGCTGCAGCAGGCAAGGTTGATAAGCGGTGGAGTCCAGTTTGTCCTGGAGACATACGGACATTTCTAGGTGTCAGAATATACATGTCTATTGTACATGTTCCAAAATATAGGCAGTACTGGGAAACGCACCATCTGTATGGTCATTTCCCAATAGCCGAGTACATGACCCGAGAGGTTTGAAAAATTCAGCAGTATTTTCACTGCAATGACAAAACCTCAGACGCACCACAGGGCTCTGTGGGTCATGACAAGTTCCATCATGTACGGCCAATACTGGATGCCGACTTCATGCATGTAGGACACAGTATAATGTGCATCGTGATGTGGCAGTAGATGAAGCCATGGTCGGCTTCCGTGGACGCCTGACATTTAGACAGTTTATGCCTGGCAAGCCGGAGAGGTATGGCATTAAGGTATGGGTGCTAGCTGACTCACATAATGGTTATGTGCATGAATTCCAGGTATACACTGGAAAGGCAGAGCAGACCACAGACGTTGGACTGGCACACAGAGTTGTGGTCGACCTAACACGGGGCTGATTGGAAAGAAGCATCACATTTACTTTGACAACTTCTTCTCATCTGTCCTCTGGCACAGCAACTGCTGCAGGACGGTCTGTACTGCTGTGGAACCATGCGCACTAATAGGTCTGGATGGCCTGTAACATTCAACCGACAAGCCATTGGTAAAGCCTCGAGGGTTCTACAAGCAGCTGCAGAGTGGACCATTGCTTGCAACTGAATGGAAGGATAGCAACCCAGTATTTCTGCTGTCCACTAATAGTAACTCACTTGGCAGTCTCCAGCATACGCAGGAGACAGCACGATGGAACAAAAGCTGCAGTGCCATGTCCACCAGTTGTAAACATGTACAACACATATATGAATGGGGTGGACCGAGCTGATCAGCTCAGGACGCAGTATCCAACTGCTCGAAGGCAAGGAAATGGTGGCTGTACTTGTTCTGGTTCCTATGGGATGTGGCCATAGTGAATGCTTACATTTTATTTCGTGAGAGTGCTAGCCACCGCAGCTTTCACGCTCTGGCCGCTTATTGCGGCAAGCCAGTTACAGTTTAGAAGACACCTAGGCATGCACCTCCTGACCACCTACAAGAAGAGGAAAAGATGCATTGAGATTACCATCCCAGAGCCCATGACACGATTTGAAGAAGGCTCACACTTTCCAGTGAAATGGCGGAAGGCACGATGCAAAAACTGTGCCATCAAGGGAAAACGTGCTGAACCATCATGGGGATGCCCGACCTGCAAGATTAACTTATGCATGGAATGCTTTGGTGAGTACCATGGCCATAAGAGTCTAGCAGACTGCTGACAGCAGTAAGATGTGCAGAGCACACTATACATCAAAGTTGTGACCAGGCTGTTGGGTCCATTGCTGGATGGGCACATGTAAAGAGAAAAGGCAGAGGTAAGGCAGAGTGCTGACACTGAAGGAGGTCATGAGACCATAGTGGTATCAGCAGTCTGAGTGGGCAGCCAGCACAGCAATGGGACACTACAGATAACCAACATCTGGAGCCCCATGCCTTTCCTTGGCATATTAGTGGAGCGGTGGTCCTTGCCCTGCTTTTTTTTCTCTTACATGTGCCCTGGCTGGGCACCCTTGTCAGTGTCTACCCATGCTTTATTTCAGATCAGACTGTCTCCTGCTGTTCTGGGAGTCACCAGAAAGGGAGCAGCCAAAATCCTTATGCGGTCTCATCGCCAAATATTGTGCTGCTGGGTGCATCACAGGGGCATACCCAGCCAGCATGGATCTCGTGATCCACCGGGATCTCACTTGGGAACCTGGAGACTCTACAGCACAGTCCCATAGTGCTGCTGTCCTTGGTAAGCATGGGCTTGGGTGTGCCACTGTGATGTAATGCAAACATGCAAAAGACACAGCCTGGGTCAGTCTTGGTCTTTTGACATTTTGCCTTGATGTAGCTCTCCACTCAGTCTCCTCCCTTCAGGTGTAGTCAGTGTATGTAGGTCAGGACAACAGGGCTTACATTAGCTCCTCCCTTCTACTCATTGCAGAAAGGACACATGTAAATGGAAAAGGCAGAGGTAAAGCAGAGTGCCTCACCTGCTTTTTCAGTGTACATGTGCTCTTTCTGTGCCCCCATGTCAGTTAGCAGCCAAGTCCTTCAGCACCAATGCCAGGAAGGTCCCTCTTCAATTTTGTTTTGCCAACTGCTCTTAGGTTGGTGGGTTCATCACAAGGGCATACCCAGCCAGCATGGATCTCGTGATCCACCGGGATGGCATTTGGGAATCTGGAGACTCTACAGCACAGTCCCATAGTGCTGCTGTCCTTGGTAAGCATGGGCTTGGGTGTGCCACTGTGATGTAATGCAAAAAGACACAGACTGGGTCAGTCTTGGTCTTTTGACATTTTGCCTTGATGTAGCTCTCCACTCAGTCTCCCTCCCTTCAGGTGTAGTCAGTGCATGTAAGTCAGGACAACAGGGCTTACATTAGCTCCTCCCTTCTACTCATTGCAGAAAGGACACATGTAAATGGAAAAGGCAGAGGTAAAGCAGAGTGCCTCACCTGCTTTTTCAGTGTACATGTGCTCTTTCTGTGCCCCCATGTCAGTTAGCAGCCAAGCCCTTCAGCACCAATGCCAGGAAGGTCCCTCTTCAATTTTGTTTTGCCAACTGCTCTTAGGTTGGTGGGTTCATCACAAGGGCATACCCAGCCAGCATGGATCTTGTGATCCACCGGGATCGCACTTGGGAACCTGAGACTCTACAGCACAGTCCCATAGTGCTGCTGTCCTCGGTAAGCATGGGCTTGGGTGTGCCACTGTGATGTATTGCAAAATGCAAAAAGACACAGCCTGGGTCAGTCTTGGTCTTTGACATGTTGCCTTGATGTAGCTCTCCCTCAGTCTCCCTCCTCCTTCCGTAGGTCAGGACAGCAATTAGTGAGTTACTTCAGTCCCTCATCCCTTAGGTCCATTGCTGAATGGGCACATGTAAAGAGAAAAGGCAGAGGTAAGGCAGACTGCTGGCACTGAAGGAGGTCATGAGACCATAGTGGTATCAGCAGTCTGAGTGGGCAGCCGCACAGCTATGGGACACTACAGATAACCAACATCTGGAGCCCCATGCCTGTCCTGGCATATTAGTATTAGTGGAGCCGCGGTCCTTACCCTGCTTTTTCTCTTTACATGTGCCCTGGCTGTGCACCCTTGTCAGTGTCCACCCATGCTTTATTTCAGATAAGGTAAGACTGTCTTCTGCTGTTCTGGGAGTCACTGGAAAGGGAGCAGCCAAAACCTTACGCTGTCCCATCGCCGAGTATTGTGTTGCTGGGTGCATCACAGGGGCATAGCCAGCCAGCATGGATCTTGTGATCCACCCGATCGCACTTGGGAACCTGAGACTCTACAGCACAGTCCCATAGTGCTGCTGTCCTCGGTAAGCATGGGCTTGGGTGTGCCACTGTGATGTATTGCAAACATGCAAAAAGACACAGCCTGGGTCAGTCTTGGTCTTTGACATGTTGCCTTGATGTAGCTCTCCCTCAGTCTCCCTCCCTTCCGTAGGTCAGGACAGCAATTAGTGAGTTACTTCAGTCCCTCATCCCTTAGGTCCATTGCTGAATGGGCACATGTAAAGAGAAAAGGCAGAGGTAAGGCAGACTGCTGGCACTGAAGGAGGTCATGAGACCATAGTGGTATCAGCAGTCTGAGTGGGCAGCCGGCACAGCTATGGGACACTACAGATAACCAACATCTGGAGCCCCATGCCTGTCCTTGGCATATTAGTGGAGCGCGGTCCTTACCCTGCTTTTTCTCTTTACATGTGCCCTGGCTGTGCACCCTTGTCAGTGTCCACCCATGCTTTATTTCAGATAAGGTAAGACTGTCTTCTGCTGTTCTGGGAGTCACTGGAAAGGGAGCAGCCAAAACCCACGCTGTCCCATCGCCGAGTATTGTGTTGCTGGGTGCATCACAGGGGCATAGCCAGCCAGCATGGATCTTGTGATCCACCCGATCGCACTTGGGAACCTGGAGACTCTACAGCACAGTCCCATAGTGCTGCTGTCCTCGGTAAGCATGGGCTTGGGTGTGCCACTGTGATGTACTGCAAAAACATGCAAAAGACACAGCCTGGGTCAGTCTTGGTCTTTTGACATGTTGCCTTGATATAGCTCTCCCTCAGTCTCCCTCCCTTCCCGTAGGTCAGGACAGCAATTAGTGAGTTACTTCAGTCCCTCATCCCTTAGGTCCATTGCTGAATGGGCACATGTAAAGAGAAAAGGCAGAGGTAAGGCAGACTGCTGGCACTGAAGGAGGTCATGAGACCATAGTGGTATCAGCAGTCTGAGTGGGCAGCCGGCACAGCTATGGGACACTACAGATAACCAACATCTGGAGCCCCATGCCTGTCCTTGGCATATTAGTGGAGCGGCGGTCCTTACCCTGCTTTTTCTCTTTACATGTGCCCTGGCTGTGCACCCTTGTCAGTGTCCACCCATGCTTTATTTCAGATAAGGTAAGACTGTCTTCTGCTGTTCTGGGAGTCACTGGAAAGGAGCAGCCAAAACCTTACGCTGTCCCATCGCCGAGTATTGTGTTGCTGGGTGCATCACAGGGGCATAGCCAGCCAGCATGGATCTTGTGATCCACCCGGATCGCACTTGGGAACCTGGAGACTCTACAGCACAGTCCCATAGTGCTGCTGTCCTCGGTAAGCATGGGCTTGGGTGTGCCACTGTGATGTATTGCAAAACATGCAAAAAGACACAGCCTGGGTCAGTCTTGGTCTTTTGACATGTTGCCTTGATGTAGCTCTCCCTCAGTCTCCCTCCTTCCGGTAGGTCAGGACAGCAATTAGTGAGTTACTTCAGTCCCTCATCCCTTAGGTCCATTGCTGAATGGGCACATGTAAAGAGAAAAGGCAGAGGTAAGGCAGACTGCTGGCACTGAAGGAGGTCATGAGACCATAGTGGTATCAGCAGTCTGAGTGGGCAGCCGGCACAGCTATGGGACACTACAGATAACCAACATCTGGAGCCCCATGCCTGTCCTTGGCATATTAGTGGAGCGGCGGTCCTTACCCTGCTTTTTCTCTTTACATGTGCCCTGGCTGTGCACCCTTGTCAGTGTCCACCCATGCTTTATTTCAGATAAGGTAAGACTGTCTTCTGCTGTTCTGGGAGTCACTGGAAAGGGAGCAGCCAAAAACCTTACGCTGTCCCATCGCCGAGTATTGTGTTGCTGGGTGCATCACAGGGGGCATAGCCAGCCAGCATGGATCTTGTGATCCACCCGGATCGCACTTGGGAACCTGGAGACTCTACAGCACAGTCCCATAGTGCTGCTGTCCTCGGTAAGCATGGGCTTGGGTGTGCCACTGTGATGTACTGCAAAAACATGCAAAAAGACACAGCCTGGGTCAGTCTTGGTCTTTTGACATGTTGCCTTGATGTAGCTCTCCCCTCAGTCTCCCTCCTTTCCGGTAGGTCAGGACAGCAATTAGTGAGTTACTTCAGTCCCTCATCCCTTAGGTCCATTGCTGAATGGGCACATGTAAAGAGAAAAGGCAGAGGTAAGGCAGACTGCTGGCACTGAAGGAGGTCATGAGACCATAGTGGTATCAGCAGTCTGAGTGGGCAGCCGGCACAGCTATGGGACACTACAGATAACCAACATCTGGAGCCCCATGCCTGTCCTTGGCATATTAGTGGAGCGGACCTTACCCTGCTTTTTCTCTTTACATGTGCCCTGGCTGTGCACCCTTGTCAGTGTCCACCCATGCTTTATTTCAGATAAGGTAAGACTGTCTTCTGCTGTTCTGGGAGTCACTGGAAAGGGAGCAGCCAAAACCTTACGCTGTCCCATCGCCGAGTATTGTGTTGCTGGGTGCATCACAGGGGCATAGCCAGCCAGCATGGATCTTGTGATCCACCCGGATCGCACTTGGGAACCTGGAGACTCTACAGCACAGTCCCATAGTGTTGCTGTCCTCGGTAAGCATGGGCTTGGGTGTGCCACTGTGATGTACTGCAAAACATGCAAAAGACACAGCCTGGGTCAGTCTTGGTCTTTGACATGTTGCCTTGATGTAGCTCTCCTCAGTCTCCCTCCCTTCCGGTAGGTCAGGACAGCAATTAGTGAGTTACTTCAGTCCCTCATCCCTTAGGTCCATTGCTGAATGGGCACATGTAAAGAGAAAAGGCAGAGGTAAGGCAGACTGCTGGCACTGAAGGAGGTCATGAGACCATAGTGGTATCAGCAGTCTGAGTGGGCAGCCGCACAGCTATGGGACACTACAGATAACCAACATCTGGAGCCCCATGCCTGTCCTTGGCATATTAGTGGAGCGGCGGTCCTTACCCTGCTTTTTCTCTTTACATGTGCCCTGGCTGTGCACCCTTGTCAGTGTCCACCCATGCTTTATTTCAGATGAGGTAAGACTGGAAGGGAAGATGTTCACTGGTTCAGAAGGGATGGCATTCACCTAACTGAGGAGGGCATTGCATTCTTCTTGACCAACCTCCACAATGGCGTGAGGAGAGCCCTGCATGATTGTGAGAAGAATGGAAAACACCCATGACCAAGCTGGACCAGTATAGTAAGTAAAACACTATTATGAAATGTGTTATGTAAAATTTATTTCTCTGAGCTTGGCAAATAACTGTTATGGAAATTATGATTTTTTTTCATATTTTGGTAAATAACTTTGTAAGGGAGCATCTGAATGTGCCAAGTAATATCTCATTTTGAAGACAGTATTGCTGGTTCTAATATGGTAAATGAATTGTGACAGTATGTTTGACACATGTGCAGATATCAAAGTTTGTTTGAGACTTATGGTTATGGAAATTATATATTTTTTCATATTTTGGTAAATAACTTTGCAAGGGAGCATATGAATGTGCTAAGTAATACCTAATTTTGAAAAGATTATTTATAGTTCTAACATGGTAAAATAATGGTACCTGTATGTTGTACTCATAGGCAGATAACAGAGTTTGTTTCTGACTTAGGTTATGGAAATTATGATTTTTTTCATATTTTGGTAAATAACTTTGCAAGGGAGCATCTGAATGTGCCAAGTAATATCTCATTTTGAAGACAGTATTGCTGGTTCTAATATGGTAAAAGAATTGTGCCAGTATGTTTGACACATGTGCAGAAATCAAAGTTTGTTTGAGACTTATGGTTATGGAAATTATGATTTTTTTCATATTTTGGTAAATAACTTTGCAAGGGAGCATCTGAATGTGCCAAGTAATATCTCATTTTGAAGACAGTATTGCTGGTTCTAATATGGTAAAAGAATTGTGCCAGTATGTTTGACACGTGCAGAAATCAAAGTTTGTTTGAGACTTATGGTTATGGAAATTATGATTTTTTTTTCATATTTTGGTAAATAACTTTGCAAGGGAGCATCTGAATGTGCCAAGTAATATCTCATTTTGAAGACAGTATTGCTGGTTCTAATATGGTAAAAGAATTGTGCCAGTATGTTTGACACATGTGCAGAAATCAAAGTTTGTTTGAGACTTATGGTTATGGAAATTATGATTTTTTTCATATTTTGGTAAATAACTTTGCAAGGGAGCATCTGAATGTGCTAAGTAATACCTCATTTTCAAAAGATTATTTATAGTTCTAACATGGTAAAAGAATGGTACCTGTATGTTGTACTCATAGGCAGATATCAAAGTTTTTTTGGACTTAGGTTATGGAAATTATGATTTTGTTCATATTTTGGTAAATAACTTTGCAAGGGAGCACCACATTGTGTGAAGTAATGCATCATTTTGAAGACAGTGTTACTCCTTACAACATGGTAAAAGAACTGTGTCTAGGCACTGTACACACGTACAGATATTACAGTTTGTTTAGTCTTGTACAAATATGAAAATTATACATTTACAATACTTCTCATTATTATGCCCATATCTTTGCGAGGGAGCATGGTAATCACACAAATGATGCGTCATTTTGAAGCTGACATTCAGATGCACAACTTCTACACTGATATGTAGGCTCTGTCTGTTACAGGTGATGAGATATTATGCTTTGTTTATTTATCAATTATGAGAAATAATATACTAATCATATTTCTGTGAATATCTCATGAAAGGAGTGTCACACAGTTATGGTTAAAGTATCATTTTAAAGCTGACATTCATACTAACAAATTAAATTCAAATTGTATGGGTCTGCATGGTACATAGACCAAGATATTGTGCTTTGCTTTTCCAAAAATTAAAAAATTGCACAATATCAGCATTCCTTGCCAAATATTTCATTATGACTTTGATATGCACTATCAACATTTACACTGTTGGAAAGGTCAGTGTCTGCTGAACAACTTTCGCGTTTACACTTTTAGTGTAGCTCTTATAGTTAAAGAGTTATGAGCATTTGTTTTCTGTATAGTATTACAAATGGATTTTCTGAAAATGAGCTCAGGCTGCTCTGTTGTTCCTATGGTGGAATTCAGCAGGCAGCTTTTCCTGAGCTGCTCTGGAGTGAATGAGTTAAGGAATATCTAAAGGTGGTACTGCTCAATGCTAGAAGTCTTAACAAGTAACTCCACTCCCTGCAAGCCTTCCTCTGCTTGGAGAGTGTAGACATCTGTGTAGTAACAGAGACATGGTTTAAAGTTGCTGAGATTACCCCAGCAATACAAGGTTATAATGCCTTTCACACCTTTAGACCAGCTACTGCGCAGGAGGGAACTAAAGGTGGAGGAGTGTCAGTCTATATTAAGACTAATCTGACATCCAGATTAGTTAAAGTTTATGACGCAGTGGAACTCATACATGTGCAACTGACCATAAATAGGGTTCTATACCATATCCTTGCAACATAAAGGTCCCGCTTCATGTTCCAGGAAACTCATACTACTTATCCTGATGTACTAGAGTCCCTCACCATTCAACCTAATATGATATTCATGAGGCAACTCAACTACCCCTCTACAGACTGGAAATCCTAGACCACTTGTAATGCACAATCCCAACATTTCCTAAACGTTGTTAATACTAACATCATGGAACAGTTAATCCATTCTCCTCCCAGTGTTACAAGCATCCTTGACCTTGTACTCACAAACAAGGGGGGGGGGCAATGTTCCTCACTCAATGTAATATCTTTGCTCATCGGATCTGACCATAAAGCAGTATTGCTTGAAATAAAAATTAAATCCAGGGGTGAAACTGAAAAATCTTTAGGAACTATTCCAAGGCTAACCTCTCTCTACTAAGCAACACCTTGGCTAAATTACAAGCACCCCCCCAAACTCAGTAAACAGCATAGAATACACTGAGTTGTTTACAAAATGTCTGTACATCCATATTGAAAGCTGTATAGAGTGAGATTTGCCCACCCTTATTAAGAATAAGACAACTCAAAAGACAAGCCACCCTGGTAGAATCATATTATCAATCGGTTATACAACAAAGAAAAAAAATCTTGGCCAAGCATAAGAGGAACAAAGCCATACACACTAATCTAAACAGGCATCTAAGAGGGTTAATTAATACTCAAAAGGCTAAATTTGAAGAAAAAATAGCTTCTCAGGCAAAGGGCAACCACAAAGCTTTCTACAGCTATGTCTGTAACCTCAGAGGAAATACACAATAATATGCAGAACGTATTGCAAATGACATCACCCACACTGAACCGGAAGCCATTGCCAAGCTTTTGGCTGACAGGTTCAGTTTAATTTCTCCCCTTAGTAGTCCAAAGGAAATACCACATAACACAATCCCCCAACCATTACTAGAGAACAGGTCATTAATACACTTTCCAAGGCCACAAAAAATGCATAGATGGGTCCTGATAACATTCCTGGATGTTTAATAAATAACATGAAACATGACCTCTCTCTTCCACTTGAATCTCTTTTTAACTGAAGCCTTCAGTCAGGTTTTGTGCCCAAAGAATGGAAGATGGCTACAATCATTCCCCTGCACAAAGGAGGTCCAAATACTGGTTAGGGTAACTACAGGCTCATAAATCTTACCAGCCTTATATGTAAAGCCATGGAAAGAATCATCATGGACATGATAAATGAGGACATAGGTAACCAGCAAATGCTGGACCCATCACAGTTCAGCTTTGTTAAAGGAAGTTCAAGCCTATTAAATCTGGTGGACTTTTTTAAGAGGGTCACCAAAACATTGGATGAAGGTTAGAATGTTCACACAGCTTACCCAGACACCTGGCCAATGCTTTTGACACAGTACCCCACTCAGGTATTATAGACAAGCTCACTAATTTAGGTATAAACTGTTTCATCACCTGCTGTATAGCCAACTAGCTCACTGATAGGATCCAGGAGGTCAACATATGTGAGGCCATCTCCACCAAGAGGCCAGTCACTAGCGGAGTCTCTAGGACCCTGTTCTCCCCTGCAGACACTAGCATTCTTCAAGAAGGTCTATCTCTGGCTAATAAATGGTGCAAAGTTATGGTTTTAAATTCAGTACTAAGAAATGCAAAATTGTACCACTTGGAAAGTCAACCATCCCAGCTAATTACCATGTTGATAATATGCCCCTAAGAGCTGACCCACTGGTTAGGGATCTGAGTATGCATGTAAACAGTGGTCTTACCTTTGACCACTATCTGGCCACAGTGGTGAGGAAATCTTTTTATGTTGCACAACTTATAAGTAAGAGCAGTATGACACCTAGGTCCAAAGAGGTTGTTATCCCACTGTACTCCGCTCTTATCAGACCAATCATAGTGTACAATGCTCTCTTTGGTATGTACCTGACCAGGCATATTCACCAACTAGAGTAACCTCAAAGATTCCTTACAAAAAAAATGCAAGGCATAACTAACCTGCCTTATGCAGAGTGCCTTAAAACCCTTTGCCTCTATGCAGTCTCTTATAGATTGCTGAGGGGTGATCTATGCCTGGCTTACAAGGCATCTGCAAACTCCACTCTTATGAGTCTCCTTCATATTTGTAAGTCAAAGTGTATGAGAAGTACAAGGGCTAAGGACCTGAATTTAGTCTGTGACATAAACTGAATATGCTGGAGAGACAGGTGTGTCTCAGAGACTGCCTCTCCTATGGAACAGGCTTCCCATCCATTTGAAGCTGAGTTTGTCTATTACCTAGTTTAAGCACAACCTAAACAAGTAGATGGGGAATAGGAAATTTACACCCGGTCTAGCACTCATGTCCCTTATGGACAGAGGTGGCTTATAAGTGCCTGGTCCTCAATGTCCTATTTGGATGCAGGACATCATTATTCTTTTGGGAAAACTTGGCTAGGCTAAGAAAGGCCCCTTGGGTCATTAGCCTAGTAGCAGTCTTATGAGTCCATGAATCTGTGAAAAAAATACTATGAATTATTACAGAAGGATTTTCCAGAGCCTACACCTATTCCTCCCTTCTTGTCTGCTTTAGAGGATGTGTGTCTTCCTGCCTGCAATTTTAGTGATAGTCAGCCAGCTGTCCTTAAAAAGGCAGGTAGGATATATGAAGTTCCTTGGTCTTTTAAACTTTTATACACTATAGACTTAGTTAATTCCAATCATACTTTTTCTAATAAGGATGGGAAAATCATGGGGAAAAAAGTATATACTTCTGCAACTTTGAACTTCAGATTTTTAAATTGTCAGGATCATATGTTAAAAGTTTATTCTGATGAATGTTTTATCTACAGTTTCTTCTTGTAAATAAAAATCTGCTTTAAATAACTTATTTTCTTCTATTGCACAGGTCACTGCTCATTGCTTGCAGTGTGGGTGTGTGTGTGTGTGTGTGTGTGTGTGTGTGTGTGTGTGTGTGTGTGTGTGTGTGTGTGTGTGTGTGTGTGTGTGTGTGTGTGTGTGTGTGTGTGTGTGTGTGTGTGTGTGTGTGTGTGACTCGGTTAATACTTTTTCCAGGACCGTGGCCACTGGTACAGTTTTAAGGAAGTTTGCTTGGCCACATTCTCAGAATCTCCCAAATGATATTAAAGATGAGATTTTAAATTCTCCCTTGGATAGAGATTTAGTCTTTGGCCCCTCTGCTGCAAAGGTGATAAAAAGTGTGATGAAAGGGGCAAACTGATACAGTGATTCTATAAGATTTCTCAGCCCTGTTTTCCAAATAGTTCAAGGGATTTTCTTTCTCCTCATTCAGTTTTGGCAAAAAAACAGAATAAAGAGTCTCAACAGAATTTAGTTATACAGACATTTAAGAACAAGTGCAAGGAAGCTCCAAAATGTGTCGCAAGCCTGCCAAAACCAAGGACACTCCAACAAGTCTGAATGACTATTCAACAGATCTTCCAAACCCCTCCTACCCTGGCCCTTTTTCTCTTCCATAAAGTCTGAATCTCTATTTTTCTCTTTGGCAACAGATTGTTTCAGACAAACAGGTTCTGAAAATCATTCATCAGGGTTACAGATGGCACTGGGAGGAAATTTCTCCTTTCCAGGGTGTCATTCTTCATCCTGCAGATCAGACTGTTTTTCCCCCCTTTCTTCATCGCATGCTTTCCCAAGGAGTGATGTAACCAGTTCTTTCTTCCCAAGTGGGGAAGGTTTTTTTAAAGGAAGTTCTTAGCCTCAAAGAAAGAAAATGCTTGTAGACCAGTTCTGGATCTTTCTTTCTTAAGCATGTTTGTTATACTGCCCAAAGTCAAAATGATTTCACTTCAAAGCCTGCTGCATCTTCTTCCTTTCTCAAGTTTCCTGGTAACACTAGACTTAAAAAATGCTTATCATCACATTCCTATTCATTCAGATGTCAGGCACTTCTTAAGGTTTTGTGTGCCTGGATCATATCATCAGTTCTGTCTTACACTTTGGAATGTCTGCTGCAACAAGAATGTTCACAAAGTGTCTATCATCAGTTATATCTCATTGCAGGCTACAGGGTATCCACATTTTTCTGTATTTAGAAGACTTGCTTATCTTTGCAGAGCCTTTTTCAAAACATCAGGAATCTCTTGGGTGGGAGATCTCTTGCACAAGTTGGGATTCCAAGAAAACATTCAAAAGTCTTTCTTGTCTGCCTGTCACAGGACTGTGTTCCTGAGATATATACTAGGCACCTCAGTTCAAAGAGCTTTTCTTCCACTGGAAAAAATAGATCTTAATTTAGATCTATTTCTAAGGGTTTCCACTCAGACTATGGTAACTGCAAGGGAATATCTCAGGATGTTGGTTCCCATGGCATCTAGGATTCTCATTATAACCTTGGCAAGACTCCACATGACAAAGATGCCATGGTATCTGAAATCTCTTTGGCCCCAGCATCAACACCCTTTATCTTTTTAGATCCCAGTACTGGTGTTTGTCAGAAAATAAATCACTTAGTGGAGACAACAGATATCCTTGAGTCAAGGTCTCCCCTTCTCCCTCCCTGCTCCAAAATAGTCAGTTACCACAGATGATTCATACTTTGCTTTGGCAGCAGTTTCAGGAGAGATAACAGTGCAAGGGGTGTGGACACCATGGGCAGATGCAAACACATAAATGTTGAGGAGATGCCTGTCCTGATCAAGGCATTCAATTCTCTGAAACATCTTTGTCCATGTTATAGACAATGTCACAGTGATGTACTTTTACATCAAAAAGCAAGGGAGAACCAGGGCATACCCCCTTTGCAGAGTATCCATGTTAGCTTGAAATATACCTTCACAGCACAGTCTCATTCTACAGGCATTCCACATTTCTTCTGAGCAAAACTGTGTGGCAGACAACCTTCGTAGGACTAGAGCAGACCCTCATGAATGGAAACTAGATCCAGGAGTCATCCAAGATTTCATCCATCTGTGGGGAGTTCCTCAAGCAGATCTCTTTGCCTTCTCTTTGAACATTCAACTGGCAAAATTCTGTTCCAGGACTCCAAGCAAGAAGGCCTGAAAGACAGTTGCTTTTTTCTTTCTTTGGGCAGGAATGTTCATGTATGCCTTTCCACCCATTTCGCTAATATCCAGGGTACTTCTGAAGATTCAGAAGGTATCCCTCAAGATCACTGTGGTGACTCCCTTCTGGCACAGGCAACCATGGTTCTCCCTTCTTTTGGAAAGGGCCAGGGGCAATTACCACAAGCTTCCTCACAGAATGGATCTACTCATACAAAAACAGGGGTGTTTGATATACTCCGACATCAATCATCTTCAGTTGACTGCATGGATGATAAGGTCTTAATTCCTTTTAGGCACCTATGTACAGAGGACATGCAGCAGGTACTAATGGAGGCAAGGAAACCTGCTAGTAGAAAATGATATATTGGCAAATTGAAATTTTTTTTCTAGTTGGTGCCAGCAACATAACCATTACCCATTCAAGACTAGTTGTTCTCTAGTTTTACAATATTTGAATGAGTTACTATCCTATGTCCTTTCTTATTTCTCTATCAAGGTTCATTTGTCGGCCATTTAAGCATGCTAGCCCATGGTTCCTACTCTTTCAATGCAGTCACATGTCAAAATGTTCTTGAAAGGGGGGTTTCATAAGAAACCTCCAAGTAAATGGTGGCTCCTCCTTGAGATCTTTATTTTGTGTTAGAGAACCTACCACTTATAGGTTCATAGGTTTATAGGAGGTTACTAGGCTAGCGGCCTACAGCCTTTACATGCCAAGTCATGTTAATCCCAAGTATCTCCACTTGTTCTTTTTGGGTAGTTTGCAGAAGAAATTTATGAACAGAGTGGGTCTGTGATCAACACTGGCTACCCTGTCCATGAGGACATGGGTGCCACCCCATAGGTGAATTTGCAGTCTCCCATCTAATTATCTAGGTTGCTTTGATCAGGGTCAGTGAGGAACTCTGTTTTACATGAATAGGAAGTCTATTCCAGAGAAGTGGCAATCTCTTGGAGACATATATGTCTCTCCAGCATGTTCTGTTAATGTCGAAGGCTAGATTAAGAACCCTAGAGTGATCAACTCTTGTCCTATTTGACTTGTGGGTGTGTAGCATTTCCATTAGGGCAGTGCTGGAGATCGCCCTATACTATAGGCCAGGCACAAGTCACTTCTCAGCAGTCTATACGATACAGAATAAAGTGATAGGGCTTTCAGCCTGTTCACATAGGTCATGGTTTAGAGTCCCTGTATTTTCTTAGTGAGAAAGCTCTGAGGTCTGTCCAGCTGCTGCAGGAGTCTGGTGAGGTAGATGCTAAAGGGTGCATTATACTCTATTAGTGGTCTGATGAGGGTCAAGTACAGTGGAGTTATAACATCCCTTGACCTGGATACTATGCTTATGAGGTGCACTACTTAGAAGGCTTTCCTTACCACTGTGGAAACTTGGTATTCAAAGTTCAGATTGCTGTCAACCTGTGTTCCCAAGTCCACACTTCTGGTCTGGAACTCAGGGGGGTTCTGTCAATATTGTAATTTGTAGGGTATTCCATTTTGCCACAGGGAATAATAATGCTTTTTTTTTCATTTAGTTTTAAACCATGGCTTTGGCACCAATCATTCATTTATGTTAGCCTTTTTTTGTAATATGTTGACAGCATTATGGGACTCAGTGATTGCTACCAGTTTTCAATCATCAGTGAGCTTGGTGAGCCAGAGGCCACCTGCTTTGGCCTGGATTTATGAGAAATAGATGCCAAACAGTAAGGGGCCCAGCTCAGCCCCCTTGTAAATGATAAAATTAATATATTGTAACACAGGATACTCAGTCCAGTAAACTTTGAAAAAATCTGAAATTAAATTACCTGCTTTAGGCCATAAAGATTGTATCTTACAATTCTGATTGCAGCAAGAGATAAAATGTCTGTAAAAACCAGGCATAGGAATCCTACCATATTGTCCTTATGGGTGAACAAATTGCTACCCTGGAAGGGTGGAAGTCTTTGAAATGGTTTTATAGGTTGCAGATGTTATAACATGTCTTAGCAAAGCTCTCTGTATGTGTATTGTGACACACAGGTGCTAGATTCTGGTCCAGTTGCTAATAAAAGGGGTAGTGTGTGAACCAGAAGTCAGATGACCAGATGCATGTGATGTCTAAATGCACTAAAATTATGTTTCAATACTATATGAAGTCACAGGGTAATCTGTTTTTGAAACCTGACAAAGAAGGAAGACCACTCACCCACATTATCTTGGCTTGCTCTAATAAGTGGACCGGGGAACAGTAATTCTTTAGTCAGTCAGGAAAATATAATGAAATTAGTTAACTAGTGTTTTTATGCATCTGTGTGACTCTATCCATCGGTGTTATTTTTAATATTTCCTGTTTTTGAAACTCTGGTGTTTATTGTAAATAGATATTTAGTATTTTATGTTCTTTTATTATTTATTATTAAATACATTTAAACTTTTTTGTGGCTGGTCTTTTAGATAATATTTTAACCTTTGAGATGACTTATCTTTATCTGGTGACACTGTGACTGCTTCTGAAAGCCTTGCTGCATTGGTCAAACACTACCATTTGTATTAGTATTAACTTTACTCAGTATAATTGTGTACCCTTGTAAGAGCCTTGGGGTAACTGGCTTTGGAGTGTTCTGGTGGTTGAACTACCTTACAGTCTGGACATAGCTGGTAGATATGTGCCAGCCTTTCCCAGGTGTGTGTGCATGTGTGTGTGTGTGTGTGTGTGTGTGTGTGTGTGTGTGTGTGTGTGTGTGTGTGTGTGTGTGTGTGTGTGTGTGTGTGTGTGTGTGTGTATGTGTGTGTGTGTAAATCAAATCTCAATGAGTGTGTGTGTGTGTGTGTGTGTGTGTGTGTGTGTGTGTGTGTGTGTGTGAGAGTCATCTACTTGGAGCAGGAACACAGAGCACTGGTTTCACAGACAGGGTGGTTGAGGACTTGGCTTAGAACACTTGGCTGAGTACTCAACTCTATAGCTGGAGAGACAGAGGCCTGGAGAGACAGAGGGATACCCAACCCCAGGACTGAGTGTCCTCCCTCTGTGCACTTAAGGGAAATTATACTTGGTGCAGAGAGCTGCACCTGGAAATACTGTGTGTATCTATTTTTGTTCCAAGTGAACGTCCCTCACCGGTGTCCATGGTGAGGATTGAGACTCCTTGATTACTGGCCATAGCCGGGACTTTACAACAACTACCAAAAGGAAAGCCCCAAACTGTGCCTTTTGAAACAGCTGAGCTGACTGACTGACTTGAGGTCTTTAGCATAAAAACTGTTTTATTGATTGCTCTGACCTCTACAAGTAGAGTATCTGAGTTGCAAGTTCTTATGGTGAGACAACTCTATCTCATTTTCCAGAAGGATAAGGTTTCTTTGAGAACTAATCCTTCTTTTATGCCTAAAGCGGCATCTGAGTTTACTTTAAGCCAAACTATCCATCTCCCCATTTTCTTTCCTAAAACTAAAAATGAGGGAGAAAGGATTCTCCATACCTCACACAGTGCAGGTACTATCTTGACATAACTAAATCTTTCAAATCATCAGATCAACTGTTCATTTCTTTTGAAGGCAAGAAGAAGGGGCAACCTGTGCCAAAACAGGCTATTACTAAATGATTACCTAAGGCTATTACCTTCTGTTATACTCACCAAGACAAATCTGTTCCAGGTAGGGTCAAGGCCCACTCCACAAGGACCATGGCTTCTTCTATGGCTTTTTGGAAAGGGCTGGATTATGGAAGTATTCTTGAAGCTGCTACTTGGTCCTCTGTATATAGTTTTACAAAGCACTATAAGCTGATTCTTCTCTAGGTCTATATCATGCTTTTCTAGGAACATTCTCCATGGGCTCCTGGACCCTTCTCCTTCCACCTCCCAAATATAGTTAGCTATGGTAATCTGACCATATAGCTAAGGCACTGCAGCAGTGATCAATATGAAGAACATTGTACAGTTGCGTAAGTTGAACTTACCATAACAGAGGATGTTTGAATGATCACTACTGCAGTAACCAGTCCCTTCTCCCATGCCCCCTGATTTTTGGTGTGTTTTTCATGCTAGTGTGTGGACATTTATTTTCCTGTTATTCCTAGTCTTATCCTTTCAGTGCTCAACCTCCGTCTCTCTACTGACCGGAAGGCTCTAAAGGCGTTCTTGCCCAAACTTGTCTTTTAGTTAGCTGAGCTTGAGCTGCTTGATAGTTTGGGTGCATGGAAGGTGCCTGGAAGCTTTTGGAGCTGGCCAGCTGTTTTATCCTTAGCAGCCTATAACCCATATAGATGAGGCTACTGCAACAGTAATCATTCGGACATCTACTGTTATGGAAGTTCAGCTTGCACACCTGTACTTTTTATGTGCTTCTTTTAGGTTTGTCACATAGCTGTTCCTACTCTCCTTTTTTGTATTCTACCATGCCTCTTTTTGTAGGGACGCATGTGTACAACCACATGTATTTTTTTTATACTGAGTATAATAATTGTATATCTTTAATGTTGTCTAGTGTCCTTTCCAGATCGGTTCAACTCTCTTGATAATGGAAGAAAAAAATTTAATTAAAATCTGAGAGAGTATAAACCCATATTAAGCACTAAAAGTATTTCTTTCTGTGAAGGCTGCATGTGCGTAGTAGCTTGTGGCTATGTTTTGCTGTAGACTGTGGGATATCAGTGAAAGAAGTAAAAAAACACAATAAAACAAAAAGCCGAATCAGCATTTCTGTTGATGCTTGCAGCCTTCTGATTGATCTTTCTTTTTACTGAGATAATTATCTGTTGGTCTGCTATGCTTCTATTGACATTTGAAAGCACTGACCCATCCACAGGTAATCTGTCATTCTTACTATTTTAGCTGTTATAGACACCGTACCCAAACCTCAGTTCTGAATTCAAACACAAAAGCCCCAAAATTAAAATCTAAAGAAGCATTAAAGGGAAACCTTACTTAATGCCTTGAAAATTCCATCCTCTTTCTTACATTGGTACAAACATATTTTATCATTAAGTATGCATAGCACGTAATAATTTCTGAATGATGCTTTTATACGCTGTAGCCTGTTTACCTGTTTTGCTGAAATAGAATTGATTTTTAGGAGCAGTGACATTAAAAGCCTGATAGCATCATTTGTCAGTAGTTCAGGAGTGTGTTTGCCCTAATAGCACCCGATTTTAAAGATAAGAATCTGTCGGAGTGTATGTTGACATACATCTCAGAGTTGCTTGTTTACAATGAAAAATGCAAATAAAATAAGCATATGTCAGTGCTAAAGTATAGAGGCTAGTATTTGTGGTATAGTGGAGAAATGAAAAAACAGTAAAGTTTAATGCCTAGTTTTTAGCATAGACACCATGGGAACAGAGTCATGAAATATGCAAAGTCACTTCTGTTCTTAAGCACAGCATCTATGTTCAGCCTGAGTCACTGTTATACATAGACTTCCTACTGGCAATAGATTTAGAAACTGTCTGATGAGAATGGCGTTGTTTTTATGTAATTATTTACCTTGGTAATTCAACTGCTCCAGTTCACCTTTTCTAGCCACAACCCTCAAAAGACTGCATGAATACAAAAAGAATGGTTCATAAGGTTAACAAAGTTACGAAATAAAATATTCAGTACATTTACTTATTGTCTTAATACATATAGTGAAGACAAGTTTGTAAGGTAAAAATCATTCCATCTCAGTTTTAGTGTCGGTATCAATAGGAACAGGACATTAGCAACAGTAGTGGTAGTTTGCGCTAGCAGCAGTGTTTGGTCACCCAGGCGTGAGCAGCAAAGGATAATCATTTCCAAATCACATCTATCGATGAGTTCATGATGCCAGTTTATATTAGCAAATATGATTAGTGATAAAATGTGAAAGACTGACAAATTAACAAATTAACATTTACCAGCTATACTGTGTACTAAAGCTGTTTACTGAAATTATATTACACTGCTAACATACAAAGTTCACTGCACTTCTGTAAAGGCAGTTCTAGCAAAGCTATTGGTATTAGTAGCAGTAGTTTCCACTTCACTCATCCTATCAGTGAAAAGATGTTAACATTGTAAAAACACAGGTTTGTGTGTGTGTGTGTGTGTGTGTGTGTGTGTGTGTGTGTGTGTGTGTGTGTGTGTGTGTGTGTACACAGATATGATTTTTTTATATTATTTCTATTCTAGGTGACCCCATTACCACTTCATACCCACCCACAAACACATACACACAGATACTCACACACACACACACACACACACACACACACACACACACACACACACACACACACATATTAATAGTTGTGGTTGTTCCTTCTGAACATACACTTTAGCTATAAATTTCTTGCCCTCTTATTTTCCAACATCATTTTTAAGGTACCACTAGGCACAGCTCTTAACTTCCATTCCCTCATTTTTCTTATCGATCCTACACCTTTTATATTTCAGTGTATTTTTACCACTAGAGATAACTAAGTTTCTTTATATATGATTTACATCTTTAAACTTGAGACCTCCGTCAGGTTGCAAATATAGTGCTAAGCAAAAGAATATTTATGTGTAGATATTCCCCTTTGTATCAGTTTACATTATTGGTATCAGCTCCTTGGTGGGTCCACAACATTTTATTTCTCCTGACATCTTTCGGATTCTAAGACTGAAAAGTGATTGGCCATCTTCTCTGTTGCTTGATGTTGATTAATAGACAATATTTCTTACACAGCCTTCTTGTTGGTTGATTAATACCAGGCCATGATTGGCCTATTCATTTCTTAGAATCTTGTTCAGTATTGCAGCAGCAATGAATAGAGAAACCCCTTACAGCATGATAGAAAGATGGGCATGTCTGTTTTTATTAGACTACTGCAACCTTTTATGTGCTCATTGCCATATATATATATATATATATATTTTTTTTTTTTAATTGAACTAAAGTATTGCTTTATAAACATTCCTTGGCAAGCTACACTCAGTATATCAGCATAGTGAGGGATAGCCATGTTTTAGCATTGGGTTACACCTCTGTTATTCCTTATTAGCCTATGCCTATGCGGTTTCACCCTTCCAAACCTACCTTATTTTGTATTCCAAGGTTACTGCAGTTTAGAGAAACAAAGCACTAAAATATATAAAAAAAAGAAATGCAATCCTTTTTCTGCAAGTACTGTAATCTTGGTGAATATAAAGAAGCATTTTACTTCAAGCAGGTGCACACATTATACCTATATTCACCAAGCAAATAATTACATACAAACAATGCCTTGACCAATGAAGCCTATTAACTTGAAAAATAGCATTTTCTCTTCACAAGATATTTATATTTGCTTCTCTTCTGCCCTTTAACTTGACTTTTATTTTTATTTTTTTTTTAGAAAAGACTTTGTATGCTGCTACAAGTGCAATTTTCCACAATGTTATGTTTGAATTAAAAAAAAAAACTAAATATAATACTTCTGCTTTTACAATGCTGACTCACTCCAGCAAAAGGCTACTTGGTTGCTAGTACACAGGGTCTGACTTATGTCTAGAAGAGAGCAGACTATAACTTCATGGAGGGCTTCCCACTAAAACTGCAAGGATCACAGTTACATCTCTAAGTACATTGCAACTATGGGTGTGGGAAGTGGAGTGCCTATATGATGTCTAAGACTATGGTACTGAAGAGTATTCTTCTTACTCTGAGATGCAGCATTGTGAGAGTCAATGTATATGTATATATAAGTAACAGTGGGGGAGTGCACATCCCTCTAATATTGGAGGATGCAGGAAAAACTGAAGTATCACTACGAAAATGTTTTAATGTCATTACAGCACATTTTCAGGTTTGCTATTATGTTTCTCAACCACACTTTTTTTTTGCATTTGTGGAACTTACATTTAGGGGTCTCATAATTAACATATTTAGCCTCAAAGAGACCAGCACCACAAAGATAAAGTGCTGACTTTTCCAGACTTGAAGCGTATTAACCTATAATTGGTCCTAGCAAAAGCATATGCGAAAGCGTTGAGTGTGCCTGATTTAAATTACATATGTGGCATAGAGTGATGAAGCTGGGCCCAGCTTTGTGGCATAGAATGATGAAGATGGACCCAGCTCTGTGGCATAGAGAATGACACTGGGCCCAGCTCTGTGGCACAGAGTGATAAATCTGGGCCCAGCTCCATGGCATAGAGTGATGAACATGGGTCCAGTTCTGCAGTACAGAGTAATGAAGCTGGGCCCATTGCCATGGCATAGAGTAATGAAGCTGGGACCAGCTCTGTGACATAGAGTAAAGACAATGGGGCCAGCTGTATGCATAGAGTGATGATGCTGAGCCCAGCTCTGTGACATAGAGTAATGACGCCAGGCCCAGCTTTGTGGCATAGATTGATAAAGCTCGGCCCAGCTGTGTGTGGCATAGAGTAACAAAGCTGAGCCCATCTCCATGGCATAGACTAATGAAGCACTGATTGTGACATAAATGACAGGAGTTGAAAAAGCCACCAACACACTTGAAGAATCAGGCAGTGGAGGATGACAGCGAGTGCGGTAGAGCTCGACCACCCTAGAGACAGAGTGGGGTAGCTCCTAGATGAGTCGTGCAATCTGGTGCAAACAAAGGATTGCATGTACATAGCAGTTATAACTAGGTGGATGTGGACTGTTGCTTTCCAAACCAATGATGATAACCCTTGTCTATATGTGTGAAAGAGTTCACATGCACTCAGAGAGAGGTGTAGGTAGTCCCTGCAATGTCATCTGTGCTTATGTCACCTTTAGGTGGTGGTTTAAGGACCATAGAAATGCCACTCTAAACTTAAGTCCTGAATGATGTTGAGTTGCTTGGAGCTGGGCACCTTGTAGTTTCCAACTAAGGCAAAGACAAGTAATTTCTCCATAGGGACCCCCAGTTTTTTTGAAAAAACACACTTACTCGAGCCAGAGTACATGTGTGCCTGCCTCCACTGGAAGACCATTAATAAGGACATGAGCATGCAACACAAAGCACTTTCATGTCTGCTTGGATGACAGTCCCTCCAGATGGCTCATACCCCTGCACTAGGGATATCCAGTAGAGGGAAACAACCAGGTCCAAGTCTAGTTGAGGAAGATTCAATGATCAGTAGGCACAATGGCAAGCAGCAACGGGAAAAAAATAAGTATTCTAGCCCTATTATCGGTGCATCATTTTGGTGAAGTGTATGGTGAGTGGTCAGTTCTCATTCCCATCAAGGGAGTCTTCCATTGTAAAATTCTGAACTGATTTTAAAGAGTTTCCATTTATTAAGGCTTGGACATGAAAGTACATCTATAAATAAAACTTACTGTTTGTTGCCATAGTCCTTTTATAACTATGAGTGACCTTTTCATTAGAGACCTTATTCCAGGGCTATAAGAATTTTGCTGTAGTGTGTCCCATCTGATTTTGTGTCTGCTGCCTTCTGTTTTTTAGCTTCATTATCTTTGAGTTCCAGTGGCATAAAGTTGAAATGTGGCAACTAGTTGAATCAAATCAAGCTTGCCACGAAGAACTACTTTCTAGAATAATAAGCAGAGAATGATATTCTGTAGAGTAGGATTTTAATTTTATTTTCTGCAAGATATTGACTGTCAGATTTGAAGAGTCAGAATGTACCTGCAATGACTTAACCACTGCTAGTCAGTTTGTTGTTGTGTCTTTCAGCTTTTCCCGGTTAGGGGTCGCCACAGCCGAACTCCGGTCCGCTAATGATTGGTAGTAGTTTTTTACGTGCTGGCTTGCCGGGCCTAACGCACAACCTTCAACAAAGGAACGCCCATTCATGCATGTCACCACACAGAAGACGCTCTAACTGAGAATCGAACGGGCAACGTCTAACTGTGAGGCGACAACGCTACCGCAGCACCACCACCGCAGTTGCTAGTCAGTTTGTTTGTCATCAAGGGAAACAATAATAATTGCAGCTCATCTTTTCAATGCTTGCTAATAAAAAAGCAGCAAAAATATCTTTACTGCATTTGCAAATTGAAATAAAGAAGAGTTAAGTGAGATAGTGCTGAAAGGCACTCTATCTCATATGCACAATATTTCGGCTCAAAGCATAATATGATATACTCCTGTGGGAATATGTCTTGAAGATAGTGGAGGTCTTGAGCTAAATCTAGTAAGTACTCTATTATGGCAGGCAAACTTCAAGGCAGTAGGGCATTTCAGCTGAAATTCAATGTTTAGTTTCAAGAGGGATTGAACATATTTAGTCATCTCAGTTGTTTTTTTACTTTAAAGTGAATGTCTGCAGGGAATGCTTCCTTTCCATTTCATTGTTCCTTTGATTTTTGCAGTTTTGGCAGCATCAGCCTTATTCTAATAGTGAAAAATGTGACTTATACTGCTCTGGTGGTATTATTGTTGGTCAAGGGGGCTTACACATTCTTTCAAACTGGTAAATGTTAAAGACTGTTGAGGGATGCTGACATTTCTTGTGCTAGAGCCATCATGCTTGGAAAAGTCTTTGATTCAATAATGTCTCATATTATTAAGTTATGACAAGTTTTTCCCTCTTTGCAATTTATTTTAATTCAAAAAGTGTACCCATTGATACATGTTAATTATGAAAGGTTCACTAATATTTTACACTCATCTAGGATTCATATACACTTTTTTGCTTCAGTCATTGTGCACCTAAATAGATAGGACTGGCGTTTGTTTCTACAGATTCCTATAACAGTTTTCCAAAAGCATCATTTAAATGTTGCACAGCCTTTTGTACACTTATTTTGGCATTACTGATCTTTCCCCTGGTGCTATATTATGTTTTTTTTATTTTTTGTAGAATTAGTCAAATACTTAAAAACTGTTAGTGTTGTCTTCTGTCCTACAACTTTCTTCTGAGCAGATAGACATCCAATATGAAAATAAATTAAATAAAAAATAAATTTGAAACTGTATCCATCTGCTTAAAATACTAATAAAAATAATTAAAAAAATAGCAGCTTATCTTTCTCTCCAAGAATTCTTATATCTGATCTCTTGTTAAGTGCACAACAGTGGATATTTTTGACATAAGTGATGTTCATAGTTTTAGTCTGAAATTTTGAGAAAGCTATCAAGAACTATTTTCATTTTTCAGACAACTTAAATCTCCTCTAGCATATTAATTAAGACTATTAGGTGCCTTGCTAATTGTCTTAATAGATCTAGGTAAGTCATATCTTCTAAGTCCCCTCTGCAAAGCACCCTAGTGACCCTATCATATAATCCAGTAAAGGTCATCTAGCATGCATTATTATTGGCACAGTCATTTTAAAAATCATACATCCAGCTATTATCCCCCAGAAACCTTACAAGCCTAAATGAACCCCTTGCCAGGTTTTATGCATTCTTGACTTTGGGCAATGCTCCTAAGTTGTCCTTCTGCAGCTATATTGTATTCTGAGCTTTATGTTTAAATGTTACACTATGCATTTACATTTGGTAAAGCTGAAGTTCCAAATTTAAGGTTATATTTAGTGAAGCACTAACTGGAAAGCGTGTGTGACCCCACACATATGTTCTTTTTGGGAGTGCCTACATGCTCATATGGAGTGTAACCTGCAGAGTTTAATCTCCACTTTCAGTGGCTATTAAAAGATGTGTCAAAAACAGAAAGCTCCCAATGAACATGGTACAGTTCTTATATTTCTTAAGGCAGTTATGATTTGTGAAATCTGTAAAGGCAAGTGCTTGTAAGACAAGAGTACTACTATTACTTCCTTGTTACTGGGATAAGAAAAATTCTGCTATCCAATTTTATGCTTCTTATTTGTATTATGAGTGATGAAGTATATAACAAAATTATGATAAATAAATGGCAATATTTAAAAACTGCAGAATCTGAAATTTATTCAAGCATTCTTTTTAACACTTTCCCCAAATTTCATATCAGACTGTTACGGGATATTTCACCCTCATATCCTCCCCTATAATAAGCTCCAAATGCACTACAATTTGGGGAAAGGGACGAAAACAATATTTAAATAAATGTGAGGTTTAGCAAATTTGAAACCTCATGATTGTAGTCATTGTCATTTTGCCACAGATCTGAATGTTACATGATTCATTATAACAACAGTTTTATTTGTATTATTTTGCTGATAAAATAAACTTGTAAATCCCCTACAAAATTTAACGTTATAAAAAGTTTCTAGAATCTATCCCATTCATTTGGCAAAAAAGAGCATGGCTGTACTTTTGCTTTGATCAGTTAGTTTTACAATAAACTAGATTTCTTATCACTAGTTTTGTGATGGTCTGTTAGTAGAGTAGAGTCAGAAATATTAGTCTTTTAAGATAACATACAATACGTTTGTTAGTTTAGTTTCACTGTTATAGTTGAGGACTTTGGTCTTTTATGGTAAAATAAAAAGCTAGAAAGTTTTCATCTTCATTAATGTGCTGTGTTTTAAAGGTTTAGTCATTTTAAGTAG